>NC_083415.1:60227432-60524932 GCF_020745735.1 Hemiscyllium ocellatum
AAACATGTGTGTGTGTGAAGATAGGCTTACCGTTAGAAAACTGTGTCCAATGATGAAAGGAACGAGAATGAAGATTAAGGTAATCGGTAAAAAATGCAATGGAGACTTTTTCATGCAGTGAGTGGTTAGGATCTGGAGTGTGCTGCTTGAGATGGTGTTGGAGACCAGTTCAGTCAAGGTTTTCAAGAAGGTGTTGGGTTATTATCAGATAAGGGAGAAACTACACGGTTACAGGGAGAAGACTAGGGAACAGTTTTCCCTCTAATTTTCTTTCTGCTGTGTGGGCCTCTGAAATCCATACAACTTCCAGAACTGGAAATCAATTCTGTGAGCAGCGTACCAACACTGATCACTACGTGGAGAACTCTGGAGCAGCTACTTGCAGGCAGTGCTACTTCCTTCATTGGTCTTTCATGTGCAACCTTCTTTTACCCCAATTAGGAAGAAAGGGTTTCAGTAATAGACCGTTTTGCCTAGATTAGGGAAGATGACAGGCTACAGACCGGAAACGTTAGCCCTGTTTCTCTCTCTTCACAATCACTGCTTGACCTATTGAGCATGTACAGTCTTTTCTGTACATTTTAAACCGTTAAGTAAGTTGAAAATGTTATAGAGAGTTTTAAGAGAGCTGTACAAAAGGAGAGAAGTTTAGACAGGGCAGACAGAAGAGAAAGTGTTGCTACTCCCAGGGACTTGGAATTAGGAAACAGACTTCCATGCTGGGATGAGAAAATGAGAAGCTTCGTTGATACAGTGAGCTGTGATTTTGGATTTGGTGGGAGCAGATTCAATATTAATTTCTAAAAGGGAACTGGATTTATGTCTGTGAAGCAAAAATGTGCACGGCTTTGGGAAAAGAATAGGTAGAGTGGATCTAATTGAATAGCTGTTTCACATAACCAGCATAGACATGAACAACTTCCTGCTGGGAACTCGTATGTTCACAGTCCAGCAGACCACACTGAAAACAGATTCTAGTGGAGACCAAATGGGTGCAGACAGGAATAGAACTCACTATTACAGGTCTTCCCATCTTCGTTCAGTTGCCTTCCCGGGGGGCAGATGCAGAAGTATGACCCAGGAGTGCTGACACACTTGAACTCACACCCATGTTCCACAGTGTTACACATATCGACAACTGCAATGCAAGAGAATGCTCGCTTTAAGAAATTATATTATTGACTTATCACCATTTTGCCAGGAGTCAAATTGGGGTTATATCATTCCACTGGCCCAGGAGCACTCATGACATGGCTTATGGGAGTCATTTTTATTTAAACTGCGACCTCACCTGACCTGTTGCTCCAAGTAATCTCTTCTACATTCACGGAACATAAACATTACTAATATGGCCAGGATTTATTGTCCACCTCTAATTACCTGTGAGAAGGTGGTGGTAGTTTATCTTCTTCACGTGCTGCCACTAGCAGGGGGCTTAGTAATTGGGAACATAGATTTACGTGGTGGGGTGAGATGATGAGAAGCTTCATTGATGGCGTACCCCAACAGTGTCTACACTCACACTCTGTAGCAGTTGAACATATCTGAGTGGCTAGGAAGACCATTTCAGAGGGGCAGTTAAGAGTTAACAACTTTGCAATGCCATGGGCAGGCCAGCAGATTTGTTCCCTCATGGTGTTAGTGAACCTAATTGGTATTTACAACAATCCAATAGCTTCATGACCACTAATAATTAACTTGCAATTTATTTCTAATGTTTTAAAGTTTAAATAATGCTTCCAGTTCTCTAAGTTACTAGACCAGCGATGTTGTCATCATCACTCATCAGCTGCTATGGGATGTCATCATAATGAGGCTTGTCACTATTTCCCACTCCCTTTTCTCTCTCTCTCTCTCTCTCACACACACACACACACACACACCCCATCCTGTTTCCTTTCTTACATTATTGCAATTTGCAATGCCTCCTAATAGAGAGAGACTATCAATCAGTTAAAGAGTGCAGCTGTTTCTGAAGATGGCTAGTAAATGATTTTATATGGTTCTTTTTCTGTATATAATGTACAAAGGTGAAATGTGTTACCACTTACCGTGGCAAAATGGATGTTGTAGCTTAAAACCCATTCATGGGACGAGGGCGCCTCTGGCTCGGCCAGCATTAATGGTCAATCCCTAACTGCTCAGAGGGCAGTTAAGTGTGAACCACATTGCTGTGGGTCTGGAGTCACATGTAGGCCACACCAAGTAAGGATAGCAATTTCCTCCCCTAAGGGACACTAGTGAACCAGATGGGTTTTTCTGACAACTGACAATGGATTCATGGTCATTGTTAGCATCTTAATTCCAGATATTTTTTATTGAGTTCAAATTCCACCATCTGCTATGGTCGGGCTGGAGTGAGGGACAGAGTTAGTGGTGGGTCCAATATTCTTTCCAGGAATCAGCAGCATTCACAGATCTGACCAACACACACTGTTGTACTGTCAGCTGCGGCTCAGGATGTAGCACTCTCTCCTCAGGTTGTAGGTTCATGTTCTACTGAAGAGACCTGAGTACACAATGGCTGGGCAGAAATCTCTCCTACTCTGTTGCCTGCCCCTGGTGACCGTCAGAAGGATCTTCAGAATGATGCTCAACACATTTGGCACATTATGAGTGCATCAAATCCTGGAATCAGACTCGAATCCAAGGCCTCTGTCTCAGAGACAGGGTTCCTACCCACAAGACTGCCTCACAAGCAGTGATGAGAGGAAGTTTAACCCCATGTCAGCCTCCAGGGTTGATGTGAGAATTACAAATTAATCTCCTGGACAATGCTAGATACAGAGGATTTTATAATTATTTGGATTAGAGTAATATGCAAGGGGAGAAAGCAAGAGATTAACGATGGGTAATGATATTCATTTAACGAGCTGGTGCAGGCACAATGGGTTGAATGGCCTTATTCTGCATCAAACATCTCTGTGATTCTGTAGTACACTGGAGAATTTTAAAGAAAAGATTTAAAATGTGTTTTGTTTTCATTTTATTTGGAAGCATTTCAAGGCTGCTTTGCAACAGTCAAGCATTAGCCATGATGTGGAGGTGCTGCTGTTGGATTGGGGTGGACAAAGTTAACAATCACACAACGCCAGGTTATAGTCCAACACAGGATGGACAGACCATTTGCTATCAAACTGGTGTATCTGATAAGGTGATTTATTTGATAACCAATAATGGGTCACAATTTGGGGGCAGCAGTTGGTCATGTAATCAATTGGATAGTACAATCGATGAGCCAGCACATACACAACTGCCTCTTTCTGTCTTGTATTATTCTGGTATTCTATGTGTCTACTACAGTGCATATAGAACCATACTTGTTGTCATTAGCTGATTACTGGTGTAACATAGTAACATAGAAAATCGGAGCAGGAGTAGGCCATTCAGCCCTTTGAGCCTGCTCCCCCATTCAATATGATCACGGGATGATCATCCAACTCAGTCCCCTGCTCCTGCCTTCTCCTCATACTTTTTGATCCCATTAGACCTCAGATCTAATTCTCTCTTGAAAACAGTCAATGTTTTGGCCTCCACCACTTTCAGTGACAATGAATTCCACAGGCTCCTCACTCTTTGGGTGAAGATATTTCTCCTTTTCTCAGTCCTAAATAGCCCACCTCATATCCTCAAACTGTGACCCCCGGTCCCCTGTTCCTGCTTTCTCACTAAACCCATGATTCCTTTAGCTTGAGGAACCATATCCAACTTTTTGAAAACTTTTAAAATTTTGGTCTTAACCACTTTCTGTGCCCCATTTCCTGTGGCGCCTACCAGTCACAGATCCGGAGTACCACCTGCTTCATCTTCAAAACCATTTGGGTGTGGATGTAGCAATGCAAGAAGGACAAGCAATTAGGCAAAACTACCCTCGTCACAGACTGCTGCCTGGGATCTGATAATGACCACCCTGCCCAAGCACAAGAGCAAACTTAAAAGGGTCTTCCAACCTACCTACCCTCCTCCCCATTGGGAGTTCAAATATTAGGAGTGTGGGGTTAAAGTGCAATCCACACGTTGAAATGCATCCCATCTAAACGGAAAGTTAAAGATGGGCCAAAGTCTTTTACAACATACATCAATATGGATCCCTCTTTCTATTGTTACTCCATTACTAACAAGTTCAGCAATTTGGCTCTGTGACAACAGTCTCGTCACAGAGGCTGAAACGCTGGCTTTAAGCACCACTCTGAGACTGTTTAACCTGGGCTGTCACCCTTAATACCATCTAGAGGAAGTGCTGCACACTGTCACAGGTACCACCGTTCAGATGGGACAAGTAACTGAGATCCCATCTGCCCTTTTAGTTGATATAACATAACCCGTGATGTTATTGTAGAGCATGGGGAGTTCTCCCTGATTGTCCATGTCATTACTTAAATAGATATCTGGTTATATAATCTACTTGTGGGATCTTGCTGTGCACAAAATGGTAGTTGCTTTCCCCTATGTTACAACAGTAACTCAAAGCACTTCTATAGCATTTCATGGACTATGAGTGCTGTGGGACATCTTACAGGTCACCACATAAATCAAAGTTCTTTTACATCTTCCTTCAGCTTCTACAAGTAACATTCACACCTAACCAATATCTAGGCTTGGGTTGACGAGTGGCAAGTAACATTCACACCACACAAGTCTCAGGCAATGACCATCTCCCATAAGATGGACTCTAACCACTGCCCTTGACAGTTAATGGTGCTACTGTCACTAAATCCTCTATTATCATCATCCTGGGTTACCACTGACCAGAAACTCAACTGGACTTGCCATTGAAAATACTGTAGTTATAAGAACAGGTCAGAGTCTAGGAATACTGCGACGAGTAACTCACTCCCTGATTTCCACAGCCTGTTCACCGTCTGCAAGGCACAAGTCAGGAGTGTGATGGAATACTCCCCACTTGTCTGGATGCATGCTGCTCCAACAACACTCAAAAAGCTCAACACCATCCAGGGCAAAGCAACCCGCTTCATTGGCACCGAATCCACAAGCGAAGTCTGCCTCCATCACTGACACTCAGTAATGGCAGTCAGTACTAACTGCAAGATGTACCACAGAAATTTGCCAAAAAATTCTTAGCACAAACCCACAACCACTTCCATCCACAAGGACAAGGGCAGCAGATACATGCGAACACCATACCAGCAAATTTCCCTCCAAACCACTCACCATTCTGACTTGGAAATATGTTCCTTCATTGTCATTGGGTCAAAGTCCTGGAATTCCCACTCTAAGGGCATTGTGGATGTACTGACAGGACATGGACTGCAGTGGTTCAAGAAGGGAGTGCACCACCACTTTCACAAGGGCAACTAGGCACCGGAAATAAATGCTGACCCAGCCAGTGACACCCATGTCCCACATGGGACCAAAAAACAACATTGTACGTTGAGTCAAAAGGGAATTAGATAAATATTGAAGGATAAAGTTTGCTGTGAGTAAAAAAATGGTTGGTGTGGATTTAATTGGATAGTCCAATCAAGGAGCCAGCACAGTCAAAGAGGCCTCCAAACTGTCCTGTATTATCCTAGTATTTATTTCTTTCTCTTTTGATGAGTGCTCCTGAATCTTCTTCAATTGACCAAAATAGTTCAGGGCAGATGGGCAGGTTAAAAAAAAAAATCCAAGGAAAACCAGAGAGGTGTTTCAAATTTGGGAATGACTTCTGTTACCATCAGTCCTCTTGCTTGCGTTTACCTTTACACGTTTTCCCATCATCGTGCAGTTCAAATCCATCCCGGCACGTGCAATAATATCCATTCAGAATGCTGACACATTCATGTTGGCAGCTGTGGTTCCCAAACGAACAATAGTTCACCACTGTAGAGAAAGGTCCCACACGTTTTAACTTCAGTACTATGATCTGTCTATAGATGTGCTCCCATTGGTGGCAAGCAGACTTGAGGGGCTGAATGGCCTGTTCCTATCATTCTAAGTAGAGTTGGAATGATCCTGGTCCATTAAATCAACATGCACTGGTGTCTTAATGAAGAAATTGGATATAAGGATGTTCAAGTATAAGGCATTGTTCAAGTGGCAGTCAAGGATTGCTTTTCTAAGATTGCGAATGTCAGTGACCTTAAGACCATTAGGCATAGGAGCAGAAATTAGGCCATTCTGCCCATCGAGTCTGTTCTGCCATTCAATCATGGCTGATAGGTTTTTCATGCCCATTTTCATGCTTTCTCCCCATAACCTTTGATCCCCTTGGTAATCAATTTAAAACATAGATATATAAGTTCTTTACTTAATCTCCTGGTCTCCACAGCCTTCTGTGTCAATGAATTCCATAGATTCACCACTCTCTGGCTAAAGACGTTTCTCCTTATCGCCATTCTAAAAGGTCGTCCCTTTACTGTAAGGCTGTGCCCTCAGGTCCTGGTCTCTCTTGCAAATGGAAACATCTTCCCAACATCCACTCTGTCCAGGCCGTTCAGTAAGTTTTAATCAGATTCCCCGCTCCTTCTTCTCAACTCCATTGAATATAGTTCCAGAGTCCTCAAACGTTCCTCATTTGTTAAGCCTTTCATTCCTGGGGTCATTCTCGTGCACCTCCTCTGCACCCGTGTCAGGACTGATACATCTTTCCTGAGGGATAGGGCCTAAATTGCTCTCAGTACACTAAGTGTGGTCTGACCAGAGCCTTATATAGTCTCAGGGGTATTTCCCTGCTTTTATATTTAAGAAATTTATATTTAACATGCTTATAAAGAAACCTGCCCTCTGCTTTAGGATCTGCATTAGCTGTTGTGGCGATAGCCACTTTCGTGAAGTGTCTTGGGGAAATTTAATGGCATTGTCAATGCACATTGTTGTTGAAGTTCTGGAGGCTGAGACTTTGCACTTCCTACCAGGAATTATATAAATGGGATTTAAGTGAACAGCTGGATCCTAAAGAGACGTTATCTGTCACATTGAAGTTGGCTTCTTCAGCTCCGCTCTAAGGGTAATGGATCAACCAGTTTGTCCTGGGACTCTCCATCCCCAGAGGAGAATGGTAGAGTCTAGCCTTGCCGGCAAATGCCAACAGTTGCCTGAGAGAGTTTGACCTGCACCCGACTTGCTTTCTGCTTCAAGCATCAGATTAAATTGCAGCAAAACATCCGAACAATTACAGAGAAGTGAGGGTTCAGTACTTACTGCTACAGGTCTTCTTGTCCTGATTGAGGGTGTACCCCGGTTGGCATCGGCACCTATATGACCCAGGGGTGCTCACGCAGATGTGCTCACAGCCATGATCTCCCAGGGCACAGAGGTCGACGGCTAGAGAGGAAGATTGCAATTTGCTCAGGCATCATCACGAAAGGGGCACAGTCAAAGATTCACAAGACAGTATTGTGTGTGAGGCAGCTGTTAGTTCAAGTTTCAATGTAGAGAATCTAGGCTGACGATCCCACTGCAGTACTGAGGGAGTGCTGCACAGACCGAGGTCCCCGTCTCTCTGATGAGACATTCTCCTGCTTATTACTTTCCCATGGATGGAAAATATCTCCTAGGTCATAATGTGAAGGAGAGCAGGACTCACTATGATATCCTGGCTGATCATTATCTCTCCCTCAACATCACAAAAACAGATAAGCTGGTCATTGCTGTTTGGGGGATATTGCTGGTTGCTAACTGGTTTCTGTGGGTAGCTGCTGCATTTCAACACTTGCTACGTCAAAAGTACTGAGTTGACTATAAAGCATTTTTGGAGTTCCTGTCAAGTCACATCTTTCTTTCATATTTCTTTTTCAAAGTAGCCATGATGGGGAGGTGCTGGTGTTGGGCTGGGATGGATAAGGTCAGATGTCACACAACACCAGTTTATAGCCCAACAGGTTCATCCAAAATCACAAGCTTTCGGAGTGCTGCTCTTTCGTCTGATGCAGGGCAGCGTTCCCAAAGCTTGTGATTCCAAATAAACCTGTTGGACTATAACCTGGTGATGTGTGACTTCTGACCTTTTCAAAGTAGCTCCTTTATCTTTGGTGTTGAGTATTTGGTCTCCTGCTCTAAATCTCCTGCAAAGTATTGAGAGGATTACTAAATTTAAGTTGCTGTATAGATGCAAGTCATCACTGCTGTACACCATTGAATTTAAGAAGATTGTAGGTTCAAACTCCATTTCAAGACAAAAGTCTCGGCTGACCCTCCAGGTCAGAGGGGAGTGCTGAACTGTCAGAGGTGCCCCTTTCAGATGAGATGTTAGGTCCTAGTTTCAACCTCATTGGTTCACGTCATCTTTATGGGAGAGATGACAAAGATTTGTGTGACTTAGAATAATTTTAGGATGTGTAAATGCAGAGAGTGACATTGAAGATCACATGAATTGACTTAAAAGCCTCAACAGATGACAGAAATGAAGGGTTTGACTGATAAGGAGAGGCTGGGACCATTTTTTTACTGGAACATAAGAGATTGAGGGGTGACCTTACAGAGATTTATAAAATCATGAGGGATACAGGTAAAATGAATTGCAGGTGTCTTTTCCCTAGGATGGGGAATTTCAAGACTAGGGGGCATATTTTCAAAGTGAGGAGAGAAAGATTTTTTAAAAAGACACAAGAGACAATTTCTTCTCCACAGAGAATGGTTCATGTGTAGAATGCTGAAAATGTGTTGCTGGTTAAAGCACAGCAGGTTAGGCAGCATCTCAGGAATAGGGAATTCGACGTTTCGAGCATAAGCCCTTACTCATGTGTAGAATGAACTTCCAGAGGAACTGGTGGGTTCCAGATTGAACAGAGCCATTTGAATCCTGGGCTGAGTTCAAACAAACCTTATTTTAGCAGTTGCTATGATCTTACAGAGGAAAATATATGTTTAAAATATATTTAGGTAAGTACATCCATAGGAAAGATTTGGAGAGATATGGGCCAAGTGCAGGCAGTTGGGACTAGTTTAGTTTGGGATATCGGGTCAGCATGGAGTGATTGGACCAAAGGGTCTGCTTCCATGTTGTATGACTCTGACTCTATGAAAGGGAAAATTGTCATTGGCCAATGAAGCCTGTTGATGTACCTGCCCAATTTAACTTTAATAACCACTGGAGAATTGAAGCCAAAGAGGAGACAGGCCTGGGGTCAGCAGGAAGC
The DNA here is from genome assembly GCF_020745735.1 of Hemiscyllium ocellatum. Classification (NCBI taxonomy): domain Eukaryota; kingdom Metazoa; phylum Chordata; class Chondrichthyes; order Orectolobiformes; family Hemiscylliidae; genus Hemiscyllium; species Hemiscyllium ocellatum. The sequence continues at coordinate 60,236,513 of NC_083415.1, forward strand.
GCTTGCCAACTTGCAAAAATAGATGGTAGCCCTTCCAGCTTTAAGTAATTTTCAACTTACAAGGCAATAATTGTGGGTGAGACTGATATTACAGAGCAGTGAATACTAACCTGAGCAAGTCTTCTTGTCCTGATTGAGAGTGTAGCCAGATCGACAGCGGCAGCGATAGGACCCAGGTGTGCTTACACAGATATGTTCACAGCCATGACCTCCCAGGGCACAGAGGTTGACAGCTAAAGGATAAAAGGACTGATAGTTTAGAATATGTTGTTGTTGTGCCCCCATAGTCTTACCAGACCATAGGGGCTGCTCTCTCATTAGAGGGAAGCAACTAGTGGTGATTTAACCTGAGGGCTACCAAACCTCAGGTGACGGAAGAGATTGAGATGCAGAATCCTTCATTGTAACTTCAAATCGATGATGGGAATTGAATCCACACTGTGGTGTCACACTGCTCTGTAAACCAATGATCCAGCCAATGAGCTAAACCAATTCACTTGTGGCATGGCCAGGTAGCACTTACTTTCTGTGTGTAACTTTTCATCTCACTGGTTTCTTTAAAGGATTTCAAAGGGAAATTGGATGGGCACCAAATGGAAATAAACTTGCCTGGTGAAGAGTAGGGGAGTGACAGGATTGATCTAAAGTCTGCCAGTATTGAATCAATGGGCCAAATGGCCTCCTTCTGTTCCATAATGACTCTACTGATTTGGGCAGGAAGACTCCAGAGCTTTTCAAGAACATCAGCGAGATCCAAATGCAACACTTTAACTTCCTACAGATCTAGTCTTGGCAGAATGGAAAGTGCTGGGGTTAGGGGTGGGTTGGCTTGTGGGGTGAGCGGGAATGATTTGTGCATAATTGGGTCCCAGATTGAACAGAGCCATTTGAACCCTGGGCTGAGTTCAAACAAACCTTATTTTAGCAGTTGCTATGATCTTACGGAGGAGATGGAAATGCCCTTGAAGTGCAATTAAGATCTGTTTAACTGTAATGATAATAAGCTATTTAAAACCCCAACCCTATTCAAAGCCTTTAGTTGAGAAAAATCCAGAGTTCAGACCCGATGTCAGAATAGTTTCTTCAGATGAACCACGTTTTTCTGGTTCAGTTCACCGATCTGAGCAGGAGTTTTTCTACTCTGTGAAACCAGGAGAAGTTTGCAACAAAATCTTCAAGTTGTTAAAGTACATTTAGGATGTTAGAATTGTAAAAGGGTTATGCCATCGGAATGGAATCATAAAATTGGCTCGACAGTTCAAGATAAAGAAACTGGACAGCTTCAGTTAAGTAAAGCTGAAACAGGAGAGCTATTTATCTAGGGTTGGGTAACAGTAATGGAATGGTGTCGGAAAACAGGTTGAAACTTTGTTTTAATGCATGTGGTGCGATCTTTCTAACTGAATTAAATAAAGCTTGATTTCTTTGTATCATTGTTTTGGGTGATAAACTTACATTCTGTCATTTAAAGAACATTTGCAATCTCATGTGAGAATGCCTCAGTGTATAAAAAATGAAATATATTATCTATCAAGCTATATTCCATTCTGCGATCTCACTTGTCCCACATTATCTTCAACTGGAATCAAAACAGGATGCATAGTATTAAGAACGGATAGGATTGAAGTACTAACCACTACAAGTCTTCTTGTCTGGGTTCAGTCTGAAGCCCTCACGGCAACTGCACTTGTATGAACCCGGAGAGCTGATGCATATCTGCTCACAGTCATGGTCTCCATGGGAACAGAGGTCAATAGCTATGGAGGAATACACAGTCACTGGTCAGAACAACCTGGAAGTTTCTACCACTGTCCTGTCTTTTTACTCCCACCATTATGATTTTTATTTTAATCACTGCTTTTTCCAAGCCGGTTCCACAAATAGGATAGGACACTACAGACAACTCAGCCTTGGGCTAGATGTTGGCTCAGGATTTCTTGCCTTTGTGTTTTCTATCTGCCTCAGACACGTAGTGAAGGAGGCTGTAATCATGGGTGGGATTCTCTCAGGACTCAGGATCAATGTCAAAATGTCTGGCTGAAGCTTTCAGTATCCTTTCAGTGCTTCCTTTGAATACCATGTGGGTGTGTCTTACACTCAAGTTGTTCATGGAAGATTGTAACAAGTGGAGCCGCAGGTAGACAGGATAGAGAAGGCGGCATTTGGTATGCTTACCTTCATTGGTTAGTGCATTGAGTATGGGCTTTGGGAGGTCATGTTGTGGTAGTACAGGACAATGGTGAGGCCACTTTTAAAATACTGCGTGCACTTCTGATCTCCCTGCTATAGGAAAGATGTTGTGAAACTTGAAAGGGCTCAGAAAAGATCAACAAGAATGTTGCCAGGGTTGAGGGTTTGAGCTACAGGGAGAAGCTGAATATCATAGAATCCCTACAATATGGCAACAAGCCATTTGGCCCAACAAGTCCATACCGACCCACCAAAGAGTATCCCACCCAGACCCATTCCCCTACCCTATTACTCTACATTTCCCCTGACTAATGAATAAGTTGAGATTTTTTTCCCCAGAGCATTAGAGGCTGAGGAGTGAATAGGAAAGGTTTAGAGGGGTATGGGCTAAGTGCTGGCAAATGGGATTAGATGTGTTTAGGATATCTGGTTGGCGTGGATGGGTTGGCCAAAGGGTCTGTTTCTGTGCAGCATTCTGGCTACAAGAACTTCACATCGTGGTTACTGCAGTTTCAGTTTAATGCGGATACTTGGATTCCATGCCTTTCATTTCTGTTACTTGCTAACAGCTGAAGACGCATTTTATAATCAGTTTACAACCTCTTGAGATAAAATATCACGAGTGTATACCTGTGCATGTCTTCTTGTCTGGGTTCAGCACATAGCCCTCACGGCAAGCACAGTGGAAGGACTCAGGAGTGGTGACACAGATGTGCTCACAACCATGACTCTCACTAGCACACAGATCCTGAGCTGGATGGAAAGAGATACAAGTCAAAATTGAATTTGGGGTACGAGCAAAATGAGTGAATAAGAAATATTGAAGGTTCATGTGTTTTGTGCAAGGTAACACATAACCATGGGTCTCAAGCAGATTGGTGTGTATTATATACTAATGAACAATGTTCCCCTAATTTATTTTCATCCTGTGCAGACCGCTTGTGAATTCTGTGCATCGTACATTTAAATGGAAGTCAAAATCTCACATTGGAGCATGACCGAATGTGAGCAGGGTTTCGCAGTGGCTGTATCCCACAAAACCTATCGGGAATCTCGATGGTGAATAAAGGACTTGAGTTCTTATAGATTGATTAATACACAGGTATTAGACAGGTGTAACTGCTGGTCATTATAGAGCAAAATGTCTTAAACAAGGGCAGCAGGTACATGGCAACACCACCAGCTGCAAGTTCTCCTCCAAGCCACTCACCATCTGACTTGCAAATATATCGCCGTTCCTTCAGTGCGGCTGGGTCACAATGCTGCAATTCTCTCCCTAATGGCATTGTAGTTAAATTTGCACCACATGGTATGTGGCAGTTCAGGAAGGCAGCTAACCATCACCTTCACAAGGGCAACTAGAGACAGGCAATAAATGCCAGCAATCCCCACATTTCACAACGGAATTTTAAAAAATAACCTGTCAAATACAGGTTAGTATAGAGCTAGGGTTTTGCTGAAACAAGAACACATTTTTTCAAAGTTTGAGAGCATTCTCTATGGTAACTCTACCTACCAACCAATCAATGCTCATCTATTGCGCAGTACAGATATTCTTTTCCCTTCACAATGCAAATTGGCCTGATTGGTACAAAATGTAAAGCTTTGACAAGCTGTATTTTTTTTCAGCATTATTTGAGTTCTGGACAACCAAATAGCTATCGATGCAGCTAGGGATCAATGAGATGTCAGTGATTTAAGATAAATAGCACAAGAAGCTTTGGCGACATAAGGGAAAATCTTTTTGTGATCTCAATTGGTAAGGGACTGGAAAGCAGTGCCTGGTGGATGAAGGTACAATCATGGCAAGGGAAACAATTTACAGGGAAATGAGACTCACAGAACTGCTCTTTCAGAGAGGGGACATATAACAAAAGCTCCTAACTTTCTACTGCAAAGAGACATGTGATGGCTTGGCGTTCCTCACTGTGACAAAGAGTTCTCAAGATGAGAAACATGAATTAGAACGCTTCCCCTTTGGTCATTTTACTACTTACAACACAACTTGTCCTTGAAGGTCTTAGCGAACTGATCAATCAAGTCAAAGTTCTCAACCAGGAAGACATGCTCCTCATGTGGCAAGGAGGCCATGGCTCTGAGGGAGGAGATCTCTGCTCTCTGCACCCCAACGGCATAGATCTCAATACCAGACTCCCGAGCTTCCGCTGCTACCTCTGTCACCCGGTCCTGGGGCATCCCATCTGTTATAATGATGGCAACTCTTGGGATTTTCTGTGCCAGGGGTCGGGCACCCTGTTCCTCCGTGAAGGCAACGTTCATGGCGTACTGGATGGCTAAGCCAGTCATTGTCCCCTGGGCCAGTGGGATCACCTCTTTGACACTCTTGATCATGTCAGCTTTCTTCTGGAAGGTTTTGAAGGAGAAGACATTCTGGATCTGGCTGGAGTACTGGATCAAAGCAACCCTGCCAGCAGCAGGTCCCACATTCAAGAAGTTGATCATGTCGATCACAAAGTTCCTCATTAGCTCGAACTCAAACGGGCGGACACTCCTGGAGCTGTCAATAATAAACAACAGATCCATGGGACCTGTTGTGCACTTTTTACCTGAAATGAAAGACAAGATTTGTTGCAGCAAACTGGGATGACAGTCATTTGAAGTGCATTATTCATTATTTAATTATTTATTCGGATTCTGGAATCTATTGATTTGGAAATCTACGTTCTGGCATACCTCAGCTTCCGCACAGTGATGCCCCAGATCTAGAACTATAACCTTTGACCCTTGGCCAGCCCAAGGGCTCAGGCAGAGGTCCCATTGCTAAGTATCTGAACCATTGGGGGCACAATCTGGGGCACCAACCATATCAGGAAGAGGAGAATCCAGAACAGAGGTCTGGTAAAGGCTGGAGAATGTGGAGTGTGTTGGAAAGGACACACACGATTCTGAATCTTCCCCTCTCAGGAACAAAAGCAGAGTCACCTGCCCTCCTGGGTGGCTTTACAAATTTAAAAATTAAAAGTAATGAGTTTGCTAATGTTTGTGGGCTTCTGCAGCATGGATCTCAAGATGGTTCTCACATGTGGATGGACCTTGTCCCACAAGACGCATCTGCAATGACCTTGGCTCAAGTCCCTGTGAATGCTCTGTGTTTTCCTCAGTTCGCTCCTCATTATATATATGCGGATGTTTAGGGTACATATAGGCCTCTAACTTGAACAGGCTATTCTCAAGTCGTCAGCACTTAGTCTACCCAGGGCATAGCCTGCTTTTAACAGGAGTAGGTTGCAGATATCATTTCACACTGCTAGAGTGGGGAGTGAACTTGACCCTGGTTCTCCTGGCTCAAGAGGTAGGGACACTACCATTGTACCACAAGACCCATGAGGAGTATGTTGAAATGGCTATGAATTTTCTGGGCCAGTTGTTTACATTGCTATTGGATAAGGAAAATCTTGAATAAACAGATCATTAAGGTCAGATCTATGACCTTAAAAGACAGCACTATCAGGAAAGGAGGGGTGGGAAAATTATAAATGGTCAGATAACCTTCTTTCACATTTTATTTGTTTTTTTAATGAATTATTTATTTAGCTTCCCTACTGATTTACTCTAACATCAAACCTTTATATCTCACTTGACAGCCAATTAGTAAATCTCATCAATTCTAAATTGGCCAACGTGTATCCACTGAAAAATTAACAATGAGGTGATTGTAAAAGATTCCAAAGCATTTTTTTTAAAGATCAAGAGAGCTCTTCCATCTGTCCTGGCTTAAATTTATCCTATCACTAGAAGCGGATTATCTAATTGTCACATTGCTGCCAGTGGGAGCTTCCTGTGTGCAAATTGACTGCTATGCTCCCCGACATTAATAAAGTAAGTCACTGATTATGATGGGTCTGGGGGCCCCCAAAGTCAATGAGACCATAAGGTACAGAACCAGAATTAGTCCATTCAGCCCATCGAGTCTGCTCCACCATTCAATCATGGTTTATATGTTTTCCAACTCCATTCTTCTGCCTTCTCCCAGTAATCCTTGATCCCCTTACCAATCAAAAACCTATCATGGCATGGTAGTTCAGTGGTTAGCACTGTTACCTCATAGTGCTAGGGTCCTAGGTTCGATTCCAGCCTTGAGTGACTGTCTGTGTACAGTTTGCATATTCTCCCTGTGTCTGCTGGGTTTCCTCTGGGTGCTCTGGTCTCCTCCCACAATCCAAAGATGTGCAGGTTAGGTGACTGGCCATGGTAAATTGCCCATAGTTATTAGGTGGAGGGGTTGTTGGGCTGAAAGGCCTGTTTCCACACTGTAGGGAATCTAATCTAACCTATTTATCTGTCTTAAGTACACTCAATGATTTGGATATTTAGTTCCCAGTCCTGATCACTTTGCGGCCACACCTCTGTGGTACCTCCAGCATCATACATGTGAATTGCAATCTGGGCTGCAAGTTGATTTATCTAGTTTGATATACTACATACATTTAAGTACAAGACCCTCATCCTGTGTTGACTGCCCCCCTTCTCATAGTTGTCCCCTTATCTGCTGTACCTGAAGTTACATTCCTGACCCTTTCCATATTTACTGTCTTATTACTTGGTTTGGAAACTTTAATAACCTCCGATAAGCCATCCCCTGAGTCACACAAAGTCTTTTTTGCAAAAAAAAGTTTTATTAAGTTTTTATTACAGTATATGTAGGGTGTTTTGGGGGAAACCAATAATAAATCATTCTTGTTGCTCCAAATTGTTCCTGCAAAGATATTTAGGAGTTATTGTTACCAACTGGTTAATTTTTGCACAAATTGCCAAGGAAGCACAATTGGTGTGTCTTTTCCTTATATCCAACTCCACCTCTTCCCGGATGCATCCTGGGATAGTGAGCAGAAGGAAGAGTTTCATCCATTTCCATCTTCACACCCCTGTGTAGCCTTACAACATCAGGTAATTTGGGAATGTTTCCAATTATAAATGTGTGCTATAATGTGTAATTTTAGAAATTCTTTCCCGACAAAGTCATAAGTTTTATATCATAGCCCAAATCTTTAAGTTATTATGATTAATTTAAATTAGGAATGTAACACAAATTCCTAAATATTATCTTACTTCCAATATCTTGGAAATCACAAATTTAGTTACAGCAAATGATTAGGAAGGCAAATTCAAAGCAAATGGAATATAAAAGTCACCAATTGTTATGACAGTTGTATTAATGAGACCTCGTCTTGGTTTGATAACGTAAGGAAGAAGATAATTGCATTATAAGCAGTTTCGAGGAGGTTCACTTGAATGTTTCCAAGGATGAAGGGCTCCACTTAAGGGAAAGATTGGATGCATATCTATTATACTTTAGAAGAATGAGAGGTAGGAGAAAGTGAGGACTGCAGATGTTGGAGATCAGAGCTGAAAATGGGTTGCTGGAAAAACGCAGCAGGTCAGGCAGCATCCAAGGAGCAGGAGAATCGACATTTCGGAATGTGCCCTTCTTCAGGAACTTCAGGCTTCCTGAAGAAGGGCTCATGCCTGAAACGTTGATTCTCCTTCTCCTTGGATGCTGCCTGACCTGCTGTGCTTTTCCAGCAACACATTTTAAGAATGAGAGGTAATCTTATTGAAACATGTAAAATCCTCAGAGGACCTAAAAAGTGGGAGCTAAGCTGTTGTTTGGGAGGGACTACAATTAAGAGTTTAAAATTAAGGACTCTCACATTTAAGGCAGTGTCGAGGAGAAACCTTCTCTCCGAGGGTCATTACTTTGGAACTCTCTTTGCCAAAGAGCAAAGGAGGCAGGTTTCATGAAAGAGTTATAAGTTCTTGAATGACCAAGGAGTTAAAAGGTATTAGGGGTGGCAAAGCTCCTCTAGTGATTGGAGGCAGTGTTGGCATTGTCAGCAGCTCCTCCTGATGATTGATGTGAGAATCACAGGCTGACCGAGACTTCAGGCCATGGCTAGGCCTGGGGGCCTGCATTGGTGGTCCCAAACACCTTTATATAGATAAGACTTAGACTTTAATATTTGAATGTTCTACTTACTTTTTGGTTTTCTTTTATTTCTGTTGTTTTTAATATTCTGGCTTTGTAATCAAAATGGTGCTAGAGAATGGGACTTTGCACATTTTTCACTGTACTCATGCATTCTTATACTTGAATATATGTGACAATAAAATCTAATTCTGATTCCAATTCTAATGGAAATAGATTTGAACAGATGACAGAGCAGAATTGAGTGACTCCTTTTCCTAATTCATATGTGTGCAAGTCTTGTTAACTAATATAACTTATGACGTGCAATATAAAGCAAAACAAGGCACCATTTTGAATGTTCCTTCACAAAAACATTTGTACTTCAACATGGGGAAACATACATTTTTTAATGTTGGAGGTTTGAAATTCCTACCGTTTTCTCTCCAATCCTCAGTTGTAACTCTTTCCCAGGCAGTGAGAAAAGAGGTAGTTAGAGAGTCCTTAAAATGTTTCAGTTAAACTCAGGATCATATCAATATGATTCTGAAGTGCCAGAGGATTATTTTGTTGACGTGTCCATATTTCTTTGCTTTCCAGCTATCCCTCTCATTTCAGCCAAAAAACAGCTAAAGGAGATGAATTGAATATGGATTCCTCGACTCCTGGCACAATCCATTGACATGTTGACACTAACAGTTTGCAGCAAATGCCTGACCTCTCCTAAAAATAGGATTTCTAAAATGATGTCCAGTCTACAAATGAATTGGTTGAGGGCTTCATTGTTTTAGGTGACGTATTGGTCATCCATATTGTGTCTCTTATCTCCCAATAATTTTCCTTACCTTCCATTCTGTTCCTTATCTTGATTTGTCTTCTTTTGGCTGCTTGAATCCCATCCATCAAGAGAACTTCCATTATCAGGACTAAACCAATTGCCAGAGGCAACTTCATCTTTCAAACTGAGGAGTGTGATTGACTGAGGAACAGAGACAAGGTGTCTGATGGGAGAGAATGAAGAACGTTAGGCAACACCAACGATTGGAGAACATTTATCATTCCTTATGTCTGCCTCTGTTTCTTACTCTCTGAGGGTATTGATGATAATGATGACAGCAAGTGACACACAAAGAAGGGTGCAGCTAGAGGATGATGGGAGAAAATGTACAGGTTTAAAGCAAGGGCTCAACTAATCCAGTTTTGTTTTAGCTAATTATTAGAGTTTGGCCAGCTGCAAATGTGTTGCTGGTCAAAGCACAGCAGGTTAGGCAGCATCTCAGGAATAGAGAATTCGACGTTTCGAGCATAAGCCCTTCATCAGGAATAAGAGAGAGAGAGCCAAGCAGGCTGAGATAAAAGGTAGGGAGGAGGGACTAGGGGGAGGGGCGATGGAGGTGGGATAGGTGGAAGGAGGTCAAGGTGAGGGTGATAGGCCGGAGTGGGGTGGGGGCGGAGAGGTCAGGATGAGGATTGCAGGTTAGGAGGGCGGTGCTGAGTTGAGGGAACCGACTGAGACAAGGTGGGGGGAGGGGAAATGAGGAAGCTGGAGAAATCTGAATTCATACCTTGTGGTTGGAGGGTTCCCAGGCGGAAGATGAGGCGCTCCTCCTCCAGCCGTCGTGTAGTTGTGTTCTGCCGGTGGAGGAGTCCAAGGACCTGCATGTCCTCGGTGGAGTGGGAGGGGGAGTTAAAGTGTTGAGCCACGGGGTGATTGGGTTGGTTGGTTCGGGCGGCCCAGAGGTGTTCTCTGAAGCGTTCCACAAGTAAGCGGCCTGTCTCACCAATATAGAGGAGGCCACATCGGGTGCAGCGGATGCAATAGATGATGTGTGTGGAGGTACAGGTGAACTTGTGGCGGATATGGAAGGATCCCTTGGGGCCTTGGAGGGAAGTGAGTGTGGAGGTGTGGGCGCAAGTTTTACATTTCCTGCGGTTGCAGGGGAAGGTGCCGGGGGTGGAGGTTGGGTTGGTGGGGGGTGTGGATCTGACAAGGGAGTCACGAAGGGAGTGGTCCTTGCGGAACGCTGATAGGGGAGGGGAGGGAAATATATCCTTGGTGGTGGGGTCCGTTTGGAGGTGGCGGAAATGGCGGCGGATAATACGTTGTATGCGCAGGTTGGTGGGGTGGTAGGTGAGAACCAGTGGGGTTCTGTCTTGGTGGCGGTTGGAGGAGCGGGGCTCAAGGGCGGAGGAGCGGGAAGTGGAGGAGATGCGGTGGAGGGCATCGTCGATCACGTCTGGGGGGAATCTGCGGTCCTTGAAGAAGGAGGCCATCTGGGCTGTGCGGTGTTGGAATTGGTCCTCCTGGGAGCAGATGCGGCGGAGACGAAGGAATTGGGAATATGGGATGGCGTTTTTACAGGGTTCAGGGTGGGAGGAGGTGTAGTCCAGGTAGCTGTGGGAGTCAGTCGGTTTATAATAGATGTCTGTGGGAGTCAGTCGGTTTATAATAGATGTCTGTGGGAGTCAGTCAGTCGGGTGTCAGATCCACACCCCCCACCAACCCAACCTCCACCCCCGGCGTCAGATCCACACCCCCCACCAACCCAACCTCCACCCCCGGCACCTTCCCCTGCAACCGCAGGAAATGTAAAACTTGCGCCCACACCTCCACACTCACTTCCGTCCAAGGCCCCAAGGGATCCTTCCATATCCGCCACAAGTTCACCTGTACCTCCACACACATCATCTATTGCATCCGCTGCACCCGATGTGGCCTCCTCTATATTGGTGAGACAGGCCGCTTACTTGCGGAACGCTTCAGAGAACACCTCTGGGCCGCCCGAACCAACCAACCCAATCACCCCGTGGCTCAACACTTTAACTCCCCCTCCCACTCCACCGAGGACATGCAGGTCCTTGGACTCCTCCACCGGCAGAACACAACTACACGACGGCTGGAGGAGGAGCGCCTCATCTTCCGCCTGGGAACCCTCCAACCACAAGGTATGAATTCAGATTTCTCCAGCTTCCTCATTTCCCCTCCCCCCACCTTGTCTCAGTCGGTTCCCTCAACTCAGCACCGCCCTCCTAACCTGCAATCCTCTTCCTGACCTCTCCGCCCCCACCCCACTCCGGCCTATCACCCTCACCTTGACCTCCTTCCACCTATCCCACCTCCATCGCCCCTCCCCCTAGTCCCTCCTCCCTACCTTTTATCTCAGCCTGCTTGGCTCTCTCTCTCTTATTCCTGATGAAGGGCTTATGCTCGAAACGTCGAATTCTCTATTCCTGAGATGCTGCCTAACCTGCTGTGCTTTGACCAGCAACACATTTGCAGCTGTGATCTCCAGCATCTGCAGACCTCATTTTTTACTCGAAGAGTTTGGCCAGCACTAACAAAGTCTGTCCCTTAGTTGTCTCCGCAGGAAGTGGTGTTGTCCCTTCTCTTTGAATCATTGGGCGTTCATGGATGAAGTTATTCTTTGTAAGGTTTTCTAACAACTGCTGGCTAGGCCACTTCAGAGGATAATTAAGAGTCAACTACGTTAGTGTGGGACCTAACTCACATGTAAAGGCAATAGGTTTCCTTAAACAGACACTGAAAATTGCTACAGAAACTCAGCAGGTCTGGCAGCATCAGTGGAGAGAGAAACAGCGTTAATGTTTCAAGTCTGGTATGATTCTTTTGTTCTGAAGAAGAGTCATATCGGACTCGAACTGTTAACTCTGTTTCTCTCCCTACAGATGCTGCCAAACCTGATGAGTTTCTGCAACAACTTTCTGTGTTTGTTTCAGGTTTCAAGCATTCATAGCATTTATTTTTATTCCAATAGGTTTCCTTCTCTAAGACACCAGTGAACCAATTATTTAACTGATTAAGCACCCTCGTGGTCACTTAACTCAGCAGGTCTTTAAAAGAAATTACAGATATTTTATATCTTGATTTCAAATTCTCAAAAGACTTACATTAGCTTTGAACTTACAATTTCTGAATTATGCGCCTAGACTTCTGAATTCCAACTCAGTAACATAGCCTGCGTGCAAACCAGAAAATATTGAACGTACAGGTGGGTTGACTCACGTGCAGCACAGAAGGTGGGCACTCAGCCTAATATGATGACACTTTGAAAGATCTTGGAGGATTGCAAGTCTGGAGGAGGCTACAGAATTAGGCAGAGGGAAGGACACAAAAATAAGGATAAGAATTCTAAAATTAAGGTGTTATTGAACTAAACGCCTTATAGGTCAGTACAGTGGGTACATGGATAATAGGTCTTGGCAGGAGTTAGGAAACAGTGTTATAGTTGAGTTCGATTTTATTAAGTGTGGAGTCTGCCAGGAGAATAATTTGATATTATTACACAGCTCTAACACAGTGGCTTTGTATCCATCAATTATTGCACTGACTATACTAATTTGCTTTAACATTTGGTATTCGATTGGACTCTATTTTATATTAATAATCCAGATTTTGGAGGACAGGGGATAATTTCAAAGTTTATGGATAGTACCAAACTTGGAAGATTGTAAGCTGTGAGGATAGTGTAAACCTCCAAAAGGACATTGACAAGCTTGGTGGACTGGGCAGATAGGTGGCAGATGTAGTTCAGTACAGATAAGTGTGAGACAATGTATTTTGGCAGAAATAGAAAATTGGGGGTATTATTTGAAAGCACCTGAAGTTATCAGTGGGACCTGATGCATAGATCATTGGACATGACAAGGCAGATACAGGTAAAGCTGCAAATAAAGCATAGAGAATCCTGGGATCGCTCATGAAGGCATAGAGTGTGAGAGCAAGGAAGTTATGCTGAATGTAATGTATTGGGTACAGTTCTGGGTGCCACACTCTCAGAAGGATGTGAATATATTCATGAGAATGCAGAAGAGGTTGATAACATTGGCTCCATAATTGAGAAACTCCAGGGATAAAGATAGAATGGAGGGGTTGGGATTGTTCTCCTTGGAGAGAAAAACACGAAGAGGAAATCTGATAGGAACTGTTTGAAATGGTGAAAGGTCAGGACCTGGAAGTGAAGGACTAACTGTTCCCGTCCATAGAAGTTTCAAGGTTGAGTGGGCATAGATTTAAAGTGATTTGCAAAAGTAGCAAATGTGATAGGAGAAAGTTTTTTCACTCAGTGGGTAGTTGGGATATGGAAAGAACTGCCTGGAAGTGTGGTGGCATTGAAGAGAGTATTAGACGAATATTTGGATAGAAACAATGGAGAGCGCTACGGGGAAAGGCAGGAGAATAGGTATAAGCTATAATGCTCATTTGGTGAGCTGGTGTAGACTCAATGGGCCAAATAGCCTTCTTCTGCAGCATCACACTCTCACTCTATCAATCTGAGCAGATCAAAAGTCAATGGGGTAACATTTTGCATGGTAACATTTTGCAATAGCCAATCTCCAGAATGGAGGCAAAATCATTAGTTCACAGAATTGTCAGTGAATTGGAATTATTTGTTCAGTAACAGGTGAAGATGAACAAAATTTTGCATGCATACCTGAATAATACCGAATCTGAGAAAGTTAGAAATCACACAACACCAGGTTATAGTCCAACAGGTTTAATTGGAGTGCTCCAAAAGCTAGTGTTTCTAATTAAACCTATTGGACTGTAATCTGGTGTTGTGTGATTTTTGACTTTGTACACCCCAGTCCAACACCTGCATCTCCGACTCTGAGAAACAACTTAAAAAGCAAACCTCCTGTGTGGGATTCCTTTCCTCACACAGTTTTGTTCCTTTTCCAATCAGGACTGCCAAACCAGTTCTGACTAATTCTAAGATGAAGAGAACATTTATACTGAGGTTTAATCTGTACATTTTGGGTTAGATTAATGCTGTCCAGACTTTGTTTCCCATCTAAAGATATGCCAACTCGGCCAAGATATATTAGTGAAACATTCTGCTTTTCTCCAGTGTACGTGAAGTGCAGACAAAACAGAGTGAGGTCAATGCATTTTGATATCCAACACTTTGTGAAATATTACATGGGTAAGTTCAAAAGGCAGCCTGTAGTGTGGAACTCCAATCAGTTGCCAACCCCGATTGGATACACTGAGCATACCCTTGATTATATTGTGTGGGAACATCACTGTGCAAAATGAAATAGATGCAGAAAAGATCCAGCAGTTCAAAACTGTGTATTCACAAAGTGTGTGGGTCATCAGCAGCAGAGTTATATTCAACCACAGTCTGTAATCTTCCAGCCTAATTCATCCTCCCCATCAACTCTATCAGAATCATCAAGCTAAGCCAGGGACTTCAACTGACAATCTTCTGGTTCAGACGATCCACTGAGATACATGTAGAAAATGAGACCTGCTGAGTGTGCCAATCATCTTCTGCTGTTTTGTGCTTTTACTGGGAACCAGTTCTCTCCCGTCCTCAGTTGACTATCTTTGATGTAACCTGTCCCATATACAAACTGAGTCCCTTTCACTTTGTTACAATGTTTGCCATATATATTAGAGGCAATTTTTCATCTATTCACTTATTTGTTTGACTGCTTTTTGAAGTTGTCATAGGAAGAGTAATTTTCATTAAATGTTACCACCTGCACTCAGCTCACACAATAAATGGCTGATTAATTATCCTGCTGTATCTTTTACAATAACGTGTTAGTTGAATTATAAATCTAGATATTAATTGGTTTTAACTCCTTTTACATTATTGGTGGAAGCTTGCCTGTCTTTTTTCTTTTGGGCCAATGTCTGTTAAGATCACAGCAACTAGAGTTGATTTTATGTCAAATTCCACTCACACAAGAGGCTGTACCAAAGCTTGGTAAAATGAGAAAAGGATGCTTGGTTTAGACATAGTCTGATCTTTTATTGGAAGCTGAAATCAGTTAGGATTTCAGTGCCATCATTGCAAATCTAAATGCGAGTCAGATTTGGGAATGGGATCTAATAGCAATAGTTGTAAGGGACAGTTCAACCTCACTAACTCTCACAATGCCTTTTCTCCAATGGCCAGCTCAGTGGGACTGCTCTCACTTGGTTCTTCTAAGCTTATCAGCTAGCCCTGTAATCACTTGCAATGACGTTTCTGCACCGTAATCTCCAAGTGTACCCCAATAATCTATCCTTGCAACACACCCAGTCCCTATCCACTATTGTCCCTCAGCAACATTATCCAGAAATACAGGTCAGATACCTGCCAATGAAACTCATTTCGATCTTCTCAGTGTCTCTCATGACTGTTTCTCTTGTTTCCTGGCACCCACTATACGGTGAGGAACAACTTCCTCCAGTTGAAGATAGAGAAGGTCAAGGTCATTAATTTTCAGACCTCACCACAAACTCTTGTTAGCGTGCTTCTGATTCTCTCCATCTCCCTCACCACTGGCTCAAGGTGAATTTGTTTATCTACTCTGTGTCCAAAGTGACCCTGAGTTGTGTTGCTGAACCCAAATGGCTCTATCACAAGTCCATCTGCTTCCTATCCAGTGAAGTCATTCATCTCTGCTCTGATGAAGAGTCACCTGGATTCGAAACATTAGCTTGCTGTCTCTCCATGGATGCAGCTGTGATCTCCAGAATTTGTTGCTTTCAGTCATTCACCTCCAATATTGTTTCTCCCACTGACCCCAGATCCATAGCTTTATCACCTCCACATCCATTCATTCCAATGACCTTTAGGTCAACCTTCTATCCTCCAGCTTACTGTAAACTTCATATAACCCTGCTGCCTATAACCTACGCTGCACCAAGTCCCCCTGAAGGTGACAGGGCAGGTAGAATGAGATGATCAAGGCTTATATTTGCCTTTATTAGGCACAGCACAGAAGAGTAGGGAGATTATGTTGGAGCAGTGACAAACACCATCTGGGCCATGGACATCGAAGATTTACCAAGCTATTGTCCAGGTTGGAGAATTTTAGTTATGAGGAAAGATTAGATTAACGAGGGTAATTTTCTTTAGAACAGAGGAGGTGGAGGGGGTGTCTAATTGGGTGTATAAAACAGTGAGAGCACAGGTTGAGCCTCCCTAATCATTCTCTTCCCCTTCCTCTTGGCTAAGGAGCTCATGATCAGGTGGTATAGATTTAAGGTCAACGCTATGACAGTAAAAAAGGATTCAAAAGGGGTTTTTTTTCACTAGGGGGTGGTGAGAATCTGGAACTCAATGCCTGAAAGAACAATAGATGAAGAAACCCTCACCCCATTTAAAAAAGATATTGACTTGAGCATGAAAAAGTATGTCCCTGAGGAGATGGTAAATGGGATTAGAGAGGCAGGTTTCTCATTGGCCAGCCATGGACATGATGGGCCAAATGGCCAACTCTGTGCTGTAAATTTCTCAGGTTCCCATTTCAGTCAGCCATTATGATTCGTGAGTCCCCTATATTCAGCTACCCGGCAACCCTCTGTGTACACATTCTTCAATCTGAAGGCATTGACATATATAGAAGCTGCCTCATGTTCCCTTCATTCAGGACGGCACTGACACACACCTCCTACAGTATCCTAAATGAGGTGATACTCCTTTTAGAGCAGATCAGACAGTGATTTCAGACAGTGCAGATGGTATTTCAAAGCCCACCCTACAATGTAAACAGGACAAATTCCTTGCTCCAGGAGACCTAGTATGCTGTAGGAGCAGTCAAAGTGGACGTCGACTGCAGTTCAGTTTAAAGTATGTAAGCCATGGGTTCAACTCCCATTCCAGAGATTGAAAATAAAACTCATGCTGACACTCCTAGTGTCAAACTGAGGGTGTGCAGCACTGTCAGCGGTACCGTTTTTCAGATGAGATATTAATCTAAGAGACTACAATGTTGAAGGACAAGGCAGTTCTTCATGATGGCCTGGCCTACATTCTTCTCTCAACCACAATCACCTGAAAGAACAACATAGAAAATAGTGGAATCGTTCAATACTTTTGGCAGGTGAAAATGAGGACTGCAGATACTGGAGATTAGGGTCAAGTGTGTGGTGCTGGTTAAGCAGAGAAGTCAGGCAGCATCTGAAGAGCAGGAGAGTCGATGTTTCGGGCAAAAGCCCTTCGTCAGGATTTGCCCGAAACATCGACTCTCCTGCTCCTCAGATGCTGCCTGACATGCTGTGCTTTTCCAGCACCACACTCTCAATACTTTTGGCAGCCTGCTGAGTACTTCCAGTACCTTCTGTTCTCATTTCAGATTTAGCATTAGAAGTTTTTTTTTCATGCTAAAGGAAGATAATTATGACATTGCAGCTTTTAAATTTGCTCTTGCAATTCCTACAACAATAGTGACACTTCAATTCTATTTCAACAATAACAAAGAACTTTGGGATGCTCTGAAATACTGTAAAGATTTGCTACTTTTTAAGGCTAATTAATGCTTTCATTGGCTGGACATTCACTTCTGTGGGCACCAAAAACTTTTTAATCTCGGTTTTATTAATTTTGTACTCAAATCCCTGGCTCTGTGCTGACTACTACAATTACATCTGTTCTGAAGAAGAATCCTATTAGACTTAAAACATTAACTCTCTCCACAGATGCTGCCAGGTCTGCTGTGCTTCACTGGTACTTTTTAGCTCTACTTCAGATTTCCAGCATCTGCAGTATTTTTCCTTTATCTCCATGATCTGTCTCTGGCAGCAATTATCATCCCAATGATTTGATTTGGAAAGGCAAGATGCAGGGTAAGGTATCCCCTATATCTTAAGACCAGAATATGCACCAACACAAAGGTGTTTTGAATCTCATGCCTTTAGTTTTCCTGTTAAAGGTTTTTATTTGTGCTTTAGCTAAACAGGTAGTACAGGACCAGAGAGTTACAACCTGAAGCAACACTATCCCTTTAACCAGAGAACAGTGGACCCAGTTTCATTGTAAGGCTGTTATCATGTTCTGCTTCCAGATGGTGATTAGAAACTATTCAGCGAAATTATCACCTTGTAAAATGTCTCCTAGCAAACCTGTTGCCTTTCCCAGTTACTTATTAACCAATGCATAACCTTTGGAGAAGTCAGTCATAAGCAACTATTTTATTTCATGCTGGATTTCCCATCTCCGGTGTAGGAGGATGTTGGAGGTCGGGTTGGTGTGGGAAACCAGTCAGTCAATCAGGTCAACTCTGCCGTGCATCTGACCCCACCTGTCTGGGTGGTGCTGGCTTTAACAGAGAGGGCCTGTCACTGGACATTCCACTGCAGCTACAGGAGGGAGACGGTAATAGCAAAGGGTGGGAAGTCTTGGGGGGTGTGCATGGATGGAAGCCTCTCCCTGCACAGCCCCAAAGAAAGGTTTAGCCGTGGTAACCCATTACTGGTGAGGTGCCACGCATTGGGCCCTCTCTCTCAGTCCATGGCTGTGCTTCCTCTCCTGCTGATTGCAATGTCACACCACAACCTCTGACCTTACCTGGGACAAGTGCATATCATTGAGTTACAGGTCAGTCATGGAGGACAGGAAGAAATCTTGCCTTTGATTCAGATGGCTGAGGGTGAAACTACAAACCAGAGACCTGACACAAAATCTAGGTGTTCATTCTTACCAAGTACAGAGGGAGTGCTGCACTTCCAGAAGCGAGTATTTTTCATAAGATGAGATTGAAGTACTGTCATCTCTCTTAAGCGGACAGGAAAGTTCCTACTTGGTATAACATACAGCGTAGCAGAGATTTTGTTTTGCTGTTCTTACTGAAATTTATCTGGGAAATTGGTTTAGCTCAGTTGGCTGGATGGTTGGTTTGCAATATAATGTACTACCAACAGTGTGGGTTCAATTCCCATCACTGGTTTGAGGTTCCCATGAAGAACTCTCCTTCTCAACCTCTTCCCTTCCCCGAGGTCTGGTGGCCCTCAGGTTAAATCACCAGCAGTTGCTACTCTTTAATGAGAGAGCAGCCCCTATGGTCTGGTAATCCATCATCTGATACCTTAAACAGATTATCTGGCCATGATCACAGAAATTTAAGATATTTGGATAGGCACAAAAATAGGAAAGGTTTAGAGGGATATGGGCCAAACACAGGCAAGTGGGAGTAGTTTAGTTTGGGAAAGTTAGTCGACATGGACTGGTTGGACTGAAGGGTACGTTTCCATGCTGTACGACTCTATAAGCAATGGTTACAGTGTAGGAGAATGCCATTCCGCCCACCCCATCTGCACTGGTAAACACAATGATGCTGTTTGTGGAATCTTTCTCTGAATACATTACCGATCAGTTTCCTATATCCTACAGTTCAATAGTGATTACTTTCATAAAGTGCTTCATTGGCTGTAAAGTGCTTTGGGACGTCCTGAGGGTGTTATATAAATATAAACTCTAACATGACTCCAGTACAGAGGACTGAAGGTTTCACTGAAGAAGCCTATTGTTCAGTGTCCCAAAGCTTCAGGTTCGTCAATTCCCTGGTAATAAAAACTATTGAAGGGCTTTTGAACAGCTCTTCAGAGATGTTTGAAATAATCTAACCTTTGCGTCAGGCTTCCTGTACAGTCTCTGAAACTTGTGTCAGAAGTTTGCCATACAAAGGGAGCTCTTGTTGTCCACCCTCCGCTCGCAATCAGTTTGCTTTCTCCACTCTGCACTCTAACTTTTAACAGATTCATCTCAAATGTCATTGGGGCAGATTAAGCAACAGTGAGTTGAATTAACCCTTGAGCCACCGGTCATAGAACTGAAAACACATAACAGAAAGACCCCTTTAACTCTTTCCTTGAAGGACAAGCTAGATCCTGTATCTATCCAACTAACTCTGTTGAATAGGGACAATTAAAATGTAAACATTGATTATTTAGTCGTCAGACTTGAGTAGAGGAGAGTTAGGGATGATTGACACGTTTATATTGATTAAAGAAGTTGATACAAAGGACAGAATTCCTGCTAAACCTTTATAAAACTCTCATTTCTGTCTTTAGAAGATCTGGGTACAAGCCCTACCTACCCCAAAGGTATACCATGACATTTCTGAACAGTTTGGTTAAAAATATCTAAAACTCTAGTTAGGCCTCAATGGATCATTTTGTCCAATTCTGGGCACCGTAAAGGCATTAGAACCTTAATTTGCACAATTAATATAAGTGTATACAAGTGAGACATAATCATTAGACAACTACTTGAGTACATATAACGAGACATTAAAAACTTATCACTAGTCACTACTGTTTAATTAGTTAACTGAATTATTAGTTCTTGATTGGTTAATTAGAATAGTATGAAGGGACAGTTTGTAGCAGCTGAAACACATCATTGCCCTCAGCAACACCACCTTGTTTCAACATCTTCCTTTTCAAGTGTTGTTTTCCCTACGGTGTCCCTTTAAAAGGCTGGTTATTTATTAATCTGCTGATTTGATGCTGAATAGAGGACATTCCTCTATGACAGTGAAAACTATGGGGACTGAAACACCTCCTCAAGTCCCCAAACGCAACTGAATTATGATCAGTTTCTTTTAAAAGTTTGTTTTTGTTGCAGCCTGTCTTAAAAGAGGTGTTTGGTTTTTAAGGATTTGAAAGAGACTTGACAGATTGGGAAAAAAGAGCACATATATTCTACTGGTATCATTTGAAGTTTCTGTAGTGGGCAGCTCAAGGGGAAAAAGCACATAATTTCCCTCCTACTCACCCCCTTTCCCCCCCTCCCCAGAAAATTTCATTAAATAAAATTTCCTTCAAAGCTTTGTTAGCAGTCCTCCTAACTTAATTTGTTGATTTGATTTACTCTGATTATGCAAAGCATAAAGAAATATACACAGTATGTAACACTGGTGGCATTTAAACAATAAGAAATAGGAATGGGAGTTAGCCATTCCTCATATCCTCTTTCCCAGTAACCCTGGATTTCCCAACTGATCATGAATCTATGTCAGCCTTAAAATATACACTAGGATCTGCCCCCACAACTCTCTGTGGCAAGGAGTTCCAAACAGTCTCAACCCTCAGAAGAAATTCCTCCTAGACACCATCTTAAATTGATGCCCCTCTATTCTGAGACTGTGCCCTCTGGTTCTAGACTGTCCCATGAGAGAAAACAGCCTCTCAGCATTTACCCTGTCAAGTCCCTTAAGAATCCTGAATGTGAATGAGATCACCCCTCATTCTTCCAAACTTCAGGGAGTAGCGTTCCAACCCGTTTAGTTTTTGCCCACAAGGCCTGCATACTGGGGAGGCGTAGAGTTAGGCAGGGTGCATTGGCAAAACGTTTCACGTTATGAAAAAGTCTATAACGGAGTAAAGATTGATTCTCCTTCACCAAACTGGTTGTCAGAAGTTCAACAGGTGACGGAGGTGCAGCAAAGATTTACTGGAATGGTCTCAGGGATGAGGGAATGCAGTGATATGGACAGACTAGAGAAGCTGTGCTGTTTTCTTTACAGTATTTAAATTATGCTAGGTTTAGCAAGAATGAATATATAAAAAAAAGCTTTCTTCCCCCCACTCTCCACAGAGATCACAGATTCAAAAGTGATTTGCCGACATTATCACATCAAGGGGACATGAGGTGCCACCAGGTATTTAACCAATAATACTATCATAAAACACAATGAGTTTATTGACACCTTTCAGGAAGGAGTTCTGATCTCCAGCGTCTGTAGTCCTCACTTTCTCCTCGTCTCTGGTCTACATGTGAATTCCAGTCTCCATCACAGCACTGGGTTAAAGGCAGAATCTTACCTGTCCTGTTAGGATAGTCTCCAAGGGTGGGACCTGGAGTAGGTTAGGACAGGGCATTGAGTGAGTGAGCTGATGAGGTCCCTGCTCTACCATTCCTTTGATCAAGGGTTAATGACGGTGGGGTAGGCAAGTAAGTGGAATTGAGGCCACGACCAGATCAGCCATGAATTTACTGAACACAGGCAGAGCAGACTCAAGGGTACGAATGGTCTCACTTCTGATGTTCTTATGTTCTCTGCTGACCTTGCTAGGAATGGAAGTTGGAGGGAATACCTACCTGGTTGCAGTGAGCAATATGCCCACTTGTGGGTAGTTGGAAGATGCTGCGGAGGGCAGGCATATTACAGAGGCAACACCAGCATATTCTTGATGGTGTCTGTCCAGGTCCTATAATTACCCCCTAGTGGGGTAGGAGGTCACATCCACAGCCAATGACCTCTGTTCTAGGTATCTAGCAATAGTGGCCACAGTTTAGAACAATAAAACAGAGGTTCTCAGAGAGCACCTGATGCATGGAGGCACTTCTAAAGTTCACCTACTTAAGCTGTGGGCTCCATCTCCACTGCATAGGACACATCAGTTCATAGGTTCCGATTCTGAATAGCTGGAGTATCTCATTGCCAGCTTCCCCATCTTGTTCTCTCGTTTCCTTGTCTCTTCTTGGTAAGTTGCCTCTCTCCTGGTTCGCTCTCTCTCTCTCTTTGCCAGGTTCCCTATCTGTCTCCCTTTGACAAACTCCTTTACTCTCGCTTACCCCAGACTTGGTCTTTGCTAAAGTTCTCTCTTTACTAAATTCCCTGTCTTTGTTCAATCCGCTTCCTCATTTCCTTGTTGACAGATCATGGGAGGGGAAGAGGGCGTGAGAACCAGCCGTGTGTTGAGCAGATTAGACCACAGGGAGAAAGTGCCGGGTTCTCGGAGAGAGAGGAGCGGGAGCGAACGCACCGAGCCCCGGCACAATGTCCAGGGATTCTCCGCTAACCGCGCACCAGAGCCGGACCCACTGCAGTAAGTAGCCGGGGCTGGAGACCAGGTCCTACCCACTATCCTGTATACCAACCCCCCAGAGGGAGGGGGTGGGTGGGCTTAAAGTCAGAAAGCCACTTGAGTCCAATGTATACAACAGCCCCGGACATTCCACAATGGTCATTTCACCTGAAACTGATCATTCCAACTTCCCAATGACACTTGCAATCTGTAACTGATTGGATTGGCAGTTTTACTGCAGATTGCTTGTTTGGTTGGTCACTGTTTCACAAAGAATTTAATTGACTGTGAAACGCTCCAGGGCGTTTAGAATCTCCACCGTGTGGATGAAGGCCATTCAGCCCATCGAGTGCACACCGACCCTCCAAAAAACATCCCACCCAGACCTATCCTGCAAGCCTGCACTTCCCATGGCTAATCCTCCTAGGCTGCACACCCCTGGACACTACGGGCAATTTAGCATGGCCAATCCACCCTAACCTGTACATCTTTGGACTGTGGGAGGAAACTTGAGCACCCAGAGGAAACTCACGCAGACACAGGGAGAATGTGCAAACTCCACACACCCAGTTGCTGGAGGGTAGAATTGAACCTGGGTACCTGGTGCTGTGAGCCATCATACCACCCAATTTATTGACTAACTCAATCAAATAAAAGAATTGTCCTCTGCTGAATGTTGCAAACAGGAGAATTCCAAGCTTCAGGTCTGTGTTGAGGGAACCACAAAAAGTTTGGAGAAGCCTCCCCCAATGCATTGTGCGTAAAAGTCACAGACTAAGGCCTTTCTTCCTTGATGATATCCCAAAGGTCTGTTAACATATAGAGCCCCTGGTAGCTTAGATCATAGAATCCCTACAGTGTGAAAACAGGCCCTTCGGCCCAACAAGTCCACACCAACTCCAAAGAGTAACCCGTTCCCCTACCCTATATTTACCCCTGCCTAATGCACCTAACCTACACATCCCTGAACACTACAGGCAAATTTAACATAGCCAATTCACCTGCCCTGCACATCTTTGGACTGTGGGAGGAAACCCCATGCAGACACAGGGACAACGCGTAGGCTCCACACAGACAATCATCCGAGGGTGGAATCGAAACAGGGACCCTGGCACTGTCAGACAGCAGAGCTAACCACTGACCCACCATGTAGCTTGTGTTGTATTGTCAATAATTTTGCTGATGTTTGGTAAATTTTCAAGTTTTGCATTTGGATGGAAGTACCTTAGAGCGCAAAACTCTTGGAAAATGTTTTTTTTCGTATTTCTATAATGTTGGACTTGAACTCTTATAATGTACTTATACATAATTTATGAAGATAATATTTTTGCAAATAAAATCAAAAGAGACTCTTAAATCCCTTGAGATATAAAAGATAACTCCTAAATTTTGTAACAAGCTCCAACTTAAAAACAACATTAACAATCTGCAACTGTGCCCTTTATTACTATGGTCTTGTGTTCCAAATGCATTACAATGAGAATGGAATAGAAGTCAGTGCAGAGATAAGGCACGATGGGATTGAATGGTAATGCAGTTCAGTGGGCCGAATGGTCTACCACCACTCCAATTTTGTTTGTCCTCATGCAGTCCAAACTTGCTGATAGAGATCGAATAATCCCCTTGCAGACATCCCCCTGAGGTTGTCAAAGGCACTATATAATTGCAGTTTCATTCTGTAAAGACAAGAGTTGAAGCAGAGATTGGAAAATTGGATTACTCATTGGAGGCCAGGATTGTTTTAAACATTGTGACTTTAAGTTCTGGCATTCCCTGTCTTTCACTTTCTGCCTCTCTCTTAGCCTCAAAGATACTCAAGAAAAGCTAACCCCTTTTGACCAAGTATTTGATTGTTTGAATTGATATCTCCTTCTGTAGCTTTTTGAGAAAATTTTTTATTGATAATGCTCTCTTTGAGCTTCTTCAATCTAGGAGAAGTGCTATTCTAACATTGTTGTTATATAGCTAATATGAAAAGCTTAAAAACATTGGCTGGTGATTTTTCGCATCCCCAAAGTTGGTGAGGAAGATCAGATAATTGAGGATGGAGGGGGGGGGGGTTAGTCCTGGAGAGATACTTGTCTCTTTCCTGCCACCTCAGCAATTACCAGGAAGGTCCCTGGGTGACCAGATACCAGCGAGGGGCTTTTAAGCGGTCAATTAATGTCCACTGATAGTCCATAACACAGCAATGACCCAATGAGCTGCCTTCTTGGCAGTTAAGAAAAATGGTGGTCTTCAAATGGGGACATATTTCCCCAAACCTGGGGGCAACTGGGATAGGGGGTGGCCACTGAAAGCCATTGAGCTACCCTTGCTCCTGACATTATGAACTCCCCAGCAGCCCCCCGTCACCCCGACACAAACAAATCTCTTCATTGTTGCAACTCACTTTGGCCACACTCCCTGGGTGTTCAGCAATGCTGTTTATTAGCTAGCAGCCTTGGGCAAGGTGGAACCTCAGTGGAGATGCTCCTGATTGTACGTAAAGCTCACTGTTAAGTACCTAATTGTTGCTTGATCTGGCAAGCTTTCTCATTGGGAGGTTTATTGTCTCTGAAATCGCCTTCCCCAACTCGGAGCATTAAATCTCAACCAGATTATTGTCCAGTGGAGAAACACAATACATGAATTGTGTGGAAAATGTCATCGAAATACTGTACTCTGTGTTGATTGATGAATGGGTAACGAGGCATCAACTCAGAATTAGAATAAAAACATAAAGCAAGTATTTAGATGCATTGTTTGCCCTGGTTAATTAGCTCATGACTGATCCATGCCTCATTTCCATTTTTCTGCCTTTGCTTCTTGTAACCCTTTCAAAAAAAAGTATTTGAAAGCTCTCATTGTATTGTTTTGAGGATAGGAATTCAGATTTCTTTTAGATCTTGTGTGATAAATCCTGAATGGCTGACACATAAAACTGAATGGGATTGTGAGGAGGATGCAAGGAGGCTTCAAGGCGATTCAAACAATTTGAACGTGCAGGTAAATGCATAGCAGATGCAGAATGTTGTTGTTAAACGTGAAGTATATTTTGTTGTAAATTCAGAATAACAGGCAAATATGTAGATTATGATCTGGTGGAAAATGTGGATGTGTGATATAAGAACTGCAGACATCATAGAATCCCTATTGTGAGGAAAACGCCATTCCACACAGACCCTCTGAAGAATATCCAACCCTCCTACCCTATTACTCTACACTTGCCCTGACTAATGTCCCTGGCCTACACATCCTTAAATACTATGGGCAATTTAGCATGACCAATTCACCTAACCTGCATATCTTGGACCATAGGAGGGAACCAGAGCACCCAGAGGAAACTCATGCAGACATGGGGAGAATGTGCAAACTCCACACAGACAGTCACCACTGACCCACCGTGCCACCTTATGAAACACACAGAAGCAGAAATTGCTAGAGAAACTCAGCAGATCTGGCTACGTCTGTGGAGAAAGAAACAGTTAGTGTTTCAAGTCCCATGACCCTTCTTGAGAACCTCCTTCTGTTTTGAACAAAGGTCACTGGAGTCAAAATGTTGACTCTGTTTTCCCTCCACAGAGGCTGCCCCGATCTGCTGAGCATCCCCAGCAGTTTTGCAGTTCTCTGTTTTATTTTGATGTACAAAGGGATATGGGCATCATTGTAAAGCAGCCAAAGAAAAGTGAATATGGAAGTTCCATTAACTATTAGGAATACAAGTGATAAACTGGGTATCATTACAAGAGGACTTGAGTTCAGACCTAGGGATTCCATACTGCAGTTACGCAGGGCTTTGGTAAGACCACAGCTGGAATATTGTGTGTGGTTTTGGTCTCTCAACCTAAGAAAGGACAAACTTTCATAGAATGTGTGCAGTGGAGGTTTGGGATGGCAGGACTGTCCTTGAGAACAGATTGGTTCGACAGGGCCTGTATTAATAGGAGTTTGGAAGAATGAGGGGGGATTTGATTGAAATTTATAACATTCTAACAGAGCTGGACAGAATGGATGCTTTCCCTGGTTGGCAAGTCAAGATTTTGAAGTCACAATCTCAGGATGTAGGGTAGGCCATTTAGGATTGAGAAGAGGAGAAATTTCTTCACTACAGGAGACTGTGGAGGCCACGTTTCTGGATATATTCAAGAAAGAGTTCAATATGTTTTAGATTTTAAAGCAGAAAGGGTATTCCGAGAAAGCTGGAATATGACATTGAGATAAGGATCAGCCATAATCATATTGAATGGCAAAACAGGCTTGAAAGGCCAAATGGCCTCCTCCTGTTCCTAATATCTATGTTTCTACAAATGGCATAATGTTCAAGGCTACAGGTCAAGTGCTGGAAAGTGAGATTAGTGCAGGTAGGTCAGTGCAGGCT
Source organism: Hemiscyllium ocellatum (assembly GCF_020745735.1). Taxonomy (NCBI): domain Eukaryota; kingdom Metazoa; phylum Chordata; class Chondrichthyes; order Orectolobiformes; family Hemiscylliidae; genus Hemiscyllium; species Hemiscyllium ocellatum. The sequence goes on from NC_083415.1 coordinate 60,263,540, forward strand.
CAATGGGCCAAAGGACCTCTTCTCTATTGTATGACTTAATGACTTGAATAGCATTGAAAGCAAGGCTTTTCAACTCTCATACTCATGAAGGTCAAACAAGGCAAACGTACTACCAAGAAATATAAATTGAAATTGAGCTGATGTATCTGGGTTTCAGGAGGTTGCATTGTCGAAGCTTGGGGCCTTATGTGGTTTTACCCTGTTAAGTCCTCTTGGCACAGAGTGGGACAGAGGGCTTCAGATGTCCATTGGTCCAATATATGACAATTGCCTTTAGTCAAGTATTTAATGGTTGAGTGAAGGGAGTGAGGATTAGGTGCCATGACCGAATCTACATTTGTTCCATGGAAATGCAGAGGATAACAAACATTCCATTTGGAATGTTGCCTGGCTGAAGAATTTCAGTTATGATAAGAGACTGGACATACTAGGGCTGTTTTCCATTAGGTAGAGGAGATTGAGAAGAGACATGATTGAGAAGTATAAAATTATGAGGGGCATAGATAGGGTAGACAGGAAGGAATGCCTCCCTTGTGGGAGGGATCAATGACCACAGGACATAGATTTTGATCAAGGGGCAGAAGGTTTAGAGGGAGATGTGTGCAAAAGCTAATTCACCCAGAGGATGTTAGGAATCTGGAACTCACTTCCTGTAAGGATGGTAGAGGCAGAAACCCTCAACGTTTAGGAAGTATTGAGACATGCGCTGCCAAGGCATACAAGGCTAGGGCCAAGTGCCGGAAAATGGGATTAGAATATTTAGGTGGTTTGTTTTTGACTGGCGTAGATGTGATGGACTGAAGGGCCTTTTTCTGTAGATCTCTATGGCACTGACTCCAATGTTGACCAGGAGACTGAAGATAACTTTCCTGCTATTCTTCAAAATCTTTTACATCTGCTTTGGCAGGCATTAGATCTTCTCTAGAATTTAACATCTTAACCAAACATTGGTGCCTCTGACAGTGAAAGCCTCCCTCAATACTACACTGGAGTGTAAGCTTTGACTTGAACTCGGAGCTGTGGGTTTTTCAGTTAAGAGTGCTACCTGCTAAGCTACACGACTGCTATTTGCTTTACATATCTTTTTTCGGGTCATCGGACACATGTTCTCGCCACCACTTGAGTAAAGAAATTTCTCTTGAATTTGTTATCGTATTTAGTTGTGACTGTCCTTGCACGATTGACTGTCATGACTCTGCTTTTGGTTTTGGATTTCCTCAGAAGTGGAAACATCTTCCACACTACCCTATTTGTAATCTTAAAAACCTTGATTAGATGCCCTTCACCACCTCCAATCTGGAGAACCCCCCCAGCTACTTCATTCATTCCCAATGTTCCTAGCCTTTTGTTTATGGTAGGATTGGGGGTGGCATGGTGGCTCAGTGGTTAGCACTGCTGCCTCACAGCACCAGGGACCCGGGTTCGATTCCAGCCTCAGACTGTTTGTGTGGGTTTCCTCTGGATGCTCCAGTTTCCTCCCATAATCTGAAGAGGTGCAGTTTAGGTGAATTGGCCATGCTAAATTGCCCATAGTGTTCAGGGATGTGTAGGGTAGGTGCATTAGGCAGGGGTAAATGTAGAGTAATCAGAACGGGTTTGGGTGAGGTACTCTTCAGAGGGTCAGTGTGGACTTGTTGGGCCAAAGGGCCTGTTTCTACACTGTAGGGATTCTATTGTGTATCCTCTATCCTTTTCAGTTTTTGTTAGAAATCTTTTTATTCTACACAAGACAGTTTAAAATACTTTTGGTTTGATAATAGTTAATCTCTTTCTGTCGTAGGTGAATTATTAGCTTTATTTTAATAACTAGGAATTGTAACCTTTGGGCTCTGTGACATAGTCCTGATCTAAATTATGTTTATGCATAGCACTAGCATCGATTAGAACCAGACAAGCAGTGTACTACTGTAAAACCTTAGGAGTTATTTGAATTAGAAACATTCTTGCAAGGGAGTTGAATTTTTGAGCACCAAAATCCTACTTGGGTACAAAAACAGAAATTGCTGGGAAGACTCAGCAGGTCTGGCAGCATCTAGGGACAGAAAGCAGAGTTAACGTTTCAGGTCCTGTGACCCTTAAGAACATTTCTGAAGATATGGCCCCATTCTGAGCTATTAGATTAGATTTCCTACAGTGTGGAAACAGGCCTTTTGGCCCAACAAGTCCACACCGACCCTTTGAAGAGTAACCCGCCCAGACTCATTTCCCTACATTTACTCCTGACTAATGCACCTAACACTACTGGCAATTTAACATGGCCAATTGACCTGGCCTACGCATCTTTTGGAATGTGGGAGGAAACCGGAGCACCTGGAGGAAACCCATGCAGATGCGGGGAGAATGTGCAAACTCCACACAGACAGTCGCCTGAGGTCAGAATTGACCCCAGGTCCTTGGTGCTGTGAGGCAGCAGTGCTAACCAGAGTCACCATGCCACCTATTGATTCTCTCAGGCTGACCTCTACCCATTCCTTTGTCTGCGTGATTACTGTTCTCTCTCTCTCTCTCTCTTTCTCTCTCTCTCTCTCTCTCTCTCTTCCCCCTGGGCTCCATTTCCACCTACCGTTTACTCCCCGTCCTCCTCCCTCTCAAACCAACTTCTTCCTCGCTACGGTCAGTTCTGAAGAAGGGTCACTGGACCTGAAACGCTAACTCTATTTTCTCTCCTCAGATGCTGACAGATTTTTTTTCCAGCAATTTCTGGTTTGTTTCTGATTTCCAGCATCCACAGTTCCTTTTTTAAAAATCTATTTGTTTAGTGTCCTATTCAGGTGTTGTACTAACTTTCTTGTTGTAACCAATCATCCTGGCTTAAAGATAAAAGAGCAAAAATAAAATTATTCTTACATCAAACAGTCCAGGGATATATGAAGTGTATGAGATTATTATATTTACTCTGCGCACTCAATGTAGATAAGTGGATACTTAATGGTGTAGCATTTGCTGTATTGACAAGGGAGATTATGAATTATACATTACCAAATGGAAAACTGGTGTGCAAGTTCTTTTGTAACAGAAAGGTATATACACAATGAAGTAACTTTAATAGAATAACACAATCATTTCACTTATTTATCTTTATAGCCTTTTTGGAAGTTCAGATAAGATCCCACCAGAAAGTTGTTTAAAAATGGGTTTTTGCTGCAGTCTCTGTCCCTGCTAAAATGATTTCACAAATATATTGATGGCACCCAGTCCCACCGTAATGCTGCAATGTTGTCATCAAGTGTCATGTTTCTTGCCTGGTATCCAGGGATGAGCAGAAATGTGCTCCAGTGAAATATTGGAAAGACGGAGGTTGTGGGCCTGGATTTCTGCCCAGCCGGATTGTCCAGGACCTCTTTAAGCCTGGTCTCCATTTCTGGTAGTTCTCACTGGTGCAGAATTAGGGTGCAAGGAAGCAACCTGCATGTGTCACTCCCCCACTCTTACTGGCTCCATTGTGGGGGGGGTGGGGGGAGAGGGGAGGGGAGGTGGGGAGTGGGCAATTTAATGCAATCTGCCCAGGGACAGGTCCTTTCCCATAAAGCAGGAGAAAGTGAGGACACACTGAGGAAAGTGCTTATGCCCGAAACGTTGATTCTCCTGCTCCTCGGATGCTGCCTGACCGGCTGTGCTCTTTCTCATAAAGCTCCAATTTCTTCTTGTTTTCAATTTCAAGTTGCCTATCATCATCATTCTCTTTCAGTCTTTTAGTCTACATCTTCTAATCTTTGTTCAGTCAACTCCTACACCATGTTCTTAAGCCAGTCCAACTTTGGTTGGTTTTTAGTAATATTTATTGATGGGCTTTCCTCCTTTACCATTCTGAAATCTTGTCATTGCTCTTTTAATCTCTCCAACTGGAAACGTAGAAAATGAGTGCAGGGGTAGGCCATTCTGCCCTTGAAGCCTGTTTCCCCCATTCAATATGATCACAGCTGACCATCCAACTTAGTCTCCTGTTCCTGCTTTCTCCCATACCCTTTGATCCCTTTGGCCCCAAGAACTACAATCTAACTCCTTCTTGAAAATATTCAATGTTTTAGTCTCAACTGTTTTCTGTTGAAAAGAATTCCACAGGCTCCTCACTCTCTGGGTGAAGACATTTCTCCTTATCTAAGTCCTAAATGACCTACTCGGTATCCTTAGACTGTGCTGCAAATGTGTTGCTGGTCAAAGCACAGCAGGCCAGGCAGCATCTCAGGAATAGAGAATTCGACGTTTCGAGCATAAGCCCTTTATCCTTAGACTGTGACCCCCCTGGTTCAGGACACACCAGTCATTGGGTTCCACTCTATCCTTCACCATAACCACATTACATAACTTTCTAGTCTTTGGATCTTTTTTCAAAGATCATGTTTCAGCTTTGTACAGTGGAAAACCCAGATCATTGTCTTGATAGTTCCATTTTTTTTCTTGATAATTCCCATGCTGAGCAATTCTTTATCATTTTAATATTGGGATTATTTTACTTTCTTTGTTTATTTTGGTTCATTAATCTTGGTGTCTAATTTCATTTCTGGAGATTACGTTTATGAAGCATTGGCAACCACTCACTAACCAGTTTAATTGTGCACCTAGGAAATTCCATGTCACTGGTCATAAGATCTGCGTGTCCTCGTGTGGCTGATGATCCCAATCTCAGAGTTGCACCTCCAACTACATCTTGGCTGGTATTACCAGAGTTGTGTGTGCCCCATATTCCTCATGTTAAATGCCATGGATTAATCATTTGTGTTTAAACGTTTTTTTCCAAGTTTAGATTTTAATTGTAATGCTCCTCTTTTAGGATAAAGTCTTCAAGTGAACCTAACTGGTCAGATATAAATATATACAAATAATGTGTGAATGATATCAGTGGGAGGTGGGTGGGGGGGTTGGGAGTGGAGGAATAAAATTATCTTGTTACAACTGGACACATCTGGAGGACTGTACACAGTTTTGTTTGCCACTTTTATAAAAGGCCTCAGAGGTACATCAGGGAAGGGTCAGTGAATTGTTCCCTGGGGAATGAAGTTCTCCGATCAGAAATTGAGCAAACTAGAATCATAAAGTCCTTACGGTGTGGAAGCAGGCCATACAGCCCATAACAGAAGAGCATCCCACTTAGACCCACTCCCCAACTGGAGACCACCAATGCCTCCAGGTAACAGTGTCCTGTCTTGGCTATAGTTTGGCTGCTCCTTCAGCACCGTTGATCTCCTTACATATCGGCAATGTAGGAACGTCTCCACCATCCTGCCCGTGACAGTTCAACTCCTGCTACTATCCTCTTATGTTGGGCAATAATGCTGTCTTGTCTGTGACGGCCGTATCCCGAGAATAAAGATTAATGCTTTTGGCTGCATTTATAGGATCTGATAATTCTTAGCATATGATTTGGGAGCCCCTACATGGGGCCTTCAATGAATGATGCTTCAAGCAAATACACATGTGCTTTTTATAGTTTGGTGCAGGTTATCATAGAATCCCTACAGTGTGGGAAGCAGGCCATTCAGCCCACTCACCCTTCAAAGAGGGTCCCACCTCGACCCAACCCAATCTACGTAACGCTGCATTTCCCATGGCCAATCCACCTAACCTGCGTTGTGGGAGGAAACTGGAGCACCCAGAGGAAACCCACACAAATTCTACACCGATAACACCCAACTCTGGAAGTGAATCCAGGTCCCTGGCACTGTAAGGCAGCAGTGCTAACCACTGAACCATGAGGCCACCCCATTGTCTGGACCTGGAATATGGACTTGGACCTGGTAAGGTAGCATAGTTTAGTCAACCTATTCAAAATTGTCATTCATTTTGAGAAGATTAACATTTCCATGTAAATAGTGAATCATGGAATATTATAGACTATTTCTCCCCCTATATCAGAAACAGATTTCTAAAACATTAAAATGGAATTTATTATGCATTAGGAAGAAATCATTTTGGCATTGGCAGTCGCTGAACATTTCCTTTAATGCAACAAATCTCTAAGAAATAAAGAGGAAAAGTTGTGGATTTTGGAAACTGGGTCTGTAGCTTTCTAAATACCGTGTACATCACCATCCTCATCTTTAACAATCAGTAGCAACAATGAATACTCAGTTAAAGGACAAAGGAGCAAGCTTATGACTTTTTTTTAGTTTGCAATATTTTATTGGAGAATATGAAACAGAATTTAAGTAATTTTCATTTTGTTTTTGACACTAAAATAGAATAACAACCTTCATAAGATAAAAGCAATTTATTGAAGATGTTGATCTGAAATAAAAGCAGAAAGTGCAGGAAATATCATATGTTTGGCAACATGGTTGGAGAGAGAAACAGAGTTAGGTTTCAAGTGGGACATGATTTGTTTTCAGAGCTCCCAAGTTGAGAAGTCCTGAAGAAGATTCATACTGGACTTAAAATGTTAAATCTATTTCTCTCTTCATAGATGCTGTTGAGTCTCTCCAGTGTTTAAAGATAGTTCAATTCGAGACACCAGCTGAATAATTTACACACGTAACATTGGAATGATTATCCTTTTAATGCAGGATGCTCCTTTTGCTGTTATACTCCCAGATCAATTGCAGAACTTGATAAAAATTGGAACAAGAAAAGTTTGCTCAATTGTTAGTGTGAGAGTTATAGAGATATACAGCACAGAAGCAAACCCTTCGGTCCAACACATCCACGCCAACTAGATATCTTAAATTAATTTAGTCCCATTTGCCAGCATTTGGCCCATATCCCTCTAAACCCTTCGTATACATGTACTCATGCAGGTGCCCATTAAATTTTGTAATTGTACCAGCCTCCATCACTTCCTCTGGCAGCTCATTCCATACATGCACCACCCTCTGCATGAAAAGGTTGCCCATTAGGTCCCTTTTAAATCTTTCCTCTCTCACCCTAAACCTATGCCGTCTAGTTCTGGATTCCCCATCACTGGAAAAAAACCTTGGCTATTCAACCTATCCATACTCGTGATTTTATAAACCTCTATATGGTCATCCCTCAGCATCCAAAGCTCCACAGAAAACTGCCCCAGTCTATTCAGCCTCTCGCAATAGCTCAAACCTTCCAGCCCTGGCAAAATCCTTATAAATCTTTTTGGCACTCTTTCAAGTTTAATTAAGATGGAGGACAGCAGAAAATTGTGGATGCAAGAGTTCTTCCTTTTTTGAGGCATTTTCAGCATTGGAGCTGATTTCCTCGAATTCTAGAAGCACTAATTACTGCTTTATAAGCTGTTACATTGTTTTTGAACTTTGGGGAAAAATAAAATCAAAATGACGGCTCTTTAAAAAGGAGGAAGACAAACAAAGGACAGTGACCACATGGGTAGTGATTCAAAAAAGAAAGAAACCTACACTTCTGTCTGACCCAGCAACGAACCTGCCCAACTACTGCCTTTCTGAATATTGGAGTTCGTTCTAAAAGAAATAAACCAGCAGCAAAATTTATAGCTGACCTATGTCAGCTCACAGGAGGGGAGCAGCTCAGTGATTTTTTAAAGTGTAACCTTACTGTTTTTCTTTTGTGAATCTACAATAGTGAGTAGAACAGGTTTTTTTATTATATGTTATTATTTAGATTTGTCTCTTGCTTAAACTTTAAAAATCTAAAAGCATGGGTAGTCAGTTAGTCTGGAGTAGAGTTTTTAGAGCAGTAAGACTGTGCTATTTTCTGGGTCTGTAGATTGGTAAAGTGCAAAAATGGCCTTTAGTAGAGTGATGTGTGCTTCCCATTGGAGTGGGAGATTAGGGACAGTTTCCATGTTTGCAGGAAATGTGTTTGGTTGCAAATCTTACTGGATTGTATAGATCGGTTGGGGCAGCAGTTGGAGGCAATGAGGAATTTACAGGAGCTAGAGAGTGTGATGCATGGCAGTTGTATGGAGGGAGATAAACCAAAAATACAGTCAAGTAGATGAGTGACCTACAGCAAAGGTAAGGGAGGGAGGCAAGTGGTGCAGGCGTCTCCTGTGGCTATCCCTATTTCAAGCATGATTGCTGTTCTGGAAAATATAGGGGGTGCTGCACTCTCAGGTGAATGTAACACTGACAGCCAAGTTCCTCATACCAAGCTCGGCTCAAATGGTATGCGAGGTTCCAAGCGATCAATTGTAATAGGAGACTCTCTAGTCCAAGGCACAGGCAGACATTTCTGTGGCTGACAACAAGCAATCAGAATGGTGTGTTGCCTCCCTGGAGTCATGATCTAAGATATCTCAGAGAGGATGCAGAATATTCTCAAAGGGGATCATTGTACGCAATGGAACTAACAACATAGGAAGTGAAAAGGACAAGGTTCTGAGGAGAGAACATAGTAAGTCAGACAAGAATTTAAAAAGGAGTCTTTGAGGGTAGTAATATCTGGATTACTCCTGGTACTATATGAGTTAGGGAGGGTAGGAATAGGAGGATAGAGTCGATGAATGTCTGGCTGAGGAGCTGGTGCAGGAGAGAAGGATTCACATTTTCGGATCATTGGAATGTCTCCATTGAAAGTGACCTGTATAAGAAGGATGGATTGCACTTGAGTTGGAAGGGGGGTAATATATTGTCAGGGAGATTTGCTAGAGATGCTCAGGAAGCTCTTAAACTAGTAAAGGTTGGGGGTGAGGGGAGATGGAGGGGTGACTCCACTTTCAAGGAACTATGAGCCCGCACCTCAAAATCTTTTTGTTCACCAAAACTGCCCAGCACCCTACCATTAAATGTACAAATTCTGCCTTGATTTGCCTTTCCAAGATGCAGCATCTCATATTTATTTAAATTAAACTCCATCTGCTGCTCCTTGGTTCATGCCCATCTGATCAAGATCCCATTGTACTCAGAGGTAACCCTCTTCGCTATCCACTACACCTCCAATTTGGGTGTCATCTGCAAAACTTACTAACCATTTCTCTTATTTAGATTACTTACAGTGTGGAAACAGGCCCTTCGGGCCAACAAGTCCACACCGACCCGCCGAAGCGCAACCCACCTATCCCCCTACATTTACCCGTTGCCTAACACTACGGGCAATTTAGCATGGCCAATTCACCTGACCTGCACATCTTTGGACTGTGGGAGGAAACCGGAGCACCCGGAGGAAACCCACGCAGACACGGGGAGAACGTGCAAACTCCACACAGTCAGTCGCCTGAGTCGGGAATTGAACCCGGGTCTCAGGCGCTGTGAGGCAGCAGTGCTAACCACTGTGCCACCGTGCCGCCCACTATATTCACATCTAAATAATTTATGTAAATGACAAAAAGCAATGGACCCAGCATTGATCCTTGTAGCACACTACTGCTCACAGGCCTCCAGTTAAAAAACAATCCATCACCACCACCCTCCTATCTTCAAACCAATTTTGGATCGAAATGGCTTGCTTTCCCTGGATTCCATGTGATCTAACCTTGTTAACCAGTCCACCATGCAAACCTTGTGGAATGCCAAGCTGACATCCATACGGACAATGTCCACTGCTCTGCCTTCATCAATCTTCTTTGTCACTTGTTCAAAAAACTCAATCAAGTTAGTGAGCTGCTTTTCCCATGCACAAAGCTATGCTGCTTATCCCTAATCCATCATTTCCTTTCCAAATACACGTAAATCCTGTCTCTGAGAATCCCCTCCAACAACTTACCCACTTCTGATGTCAGACTCACCAGTCTATAGTTCCCTGGCTTGTCCTTACCACCTCTCTTAAATAGTGGCACAACGGTTGGCCACCCTCCAGTCTTCCACTTCACCTGTGGCTATCGATGATACAAATATCTCAGCAAGGGGTCCAGCGATCACTTCCCTAGCTTCCCAGTGTTCTGGAATAGATCTGATCAGGTCCTGGGGATTTATCCACCTTTCTGCATTTTAAGACATCCAGCACCACCTCCTCTGTAATGTGGATACTTTTCAAGCCATCACTATTTATTTTTCCTAGTTCCATAGCTTCCATATCCTTCTCCACAGTAAATACTGATGCGAGATACTTGTTTACCATCTCATGCAGTTCCACACATAGGCAGCCTTATGGATCTTTAAGGGGCCCTATTCTTTTGCTTGATACTCTTTTGCTCTTAATATATTTTGCCCTTGGTAGATTCTCCTTTACCCTATTTGCCTAAGTTATCTCACGTCCCTTTTTTTGACTGCCTGATTTCCCTCTCAGATATTCCTATTACCCTTATACTCTGAGGGATTCACTTGATCCCAGTTGTTAATACCTCCCATAAGGTCCTCCTTTTTCTTGACCACTGCCTCAATTTCTCTAATCATCCAGCATTCCCTACAAATCATCTTTGTTCTTCACCCTAACAGGAACATACTACCTCTAAACTCCCATTATCTCATTCTTAAAGGCCTCCCACTTTCCATCACAATTGGCCTTACTCCAATTTAAAACTTTAGATCAGGTGTATCTTTCTCCACAACTATTTTAAAATTAACAGAATTATGATTGCTGACCCCAAAGTGTTCCCCACTGACACCTCAATCACTTGTTTTTCCTTATTTCCCAGCAGAAGGTCAGGTTTTGCTCTTTCTCTAGTAGGTACATCCGCAATATGAATATGAAATTTTTCTTGTACAGACTTAACAAATTCCTCTCCACCCAAGCCCTTAACATTATGGCAGTCCCAGTCTGTTTGGAAACTTAAATCCTCTACCATTACAACTATATCATTCTTAAAGATATTTGAGATCATAGTGCTGTTAATATAAGGTGCCAAATATTGGCTTAACATAGCTTGCACAGGACCGTCACTGTACAAATAGCACTTTAGCCCACAGAAAACTATTTTCACACCAAAACTCGTTAACACTTGTCATTTTAACCCATGTGGAGAAACACTTCAAATAATTGCATGTGACTGCTATAAATGATCATATAGCAAAGACATCTGGATCTCATCTCACAGAGGTCTTATTGTTACAGCTTTGTGTTACCTAAAGTGAGCCAACTTTTCTCTTGATCAATAACAATATACATTATCACTTCTTGCAATGTAAAACATCCCAAGGAGCCACATGTGGGAATTAATGGACAAAATCTGACACCTAGTCACAAAAGGAGATATTAGGACAGATGAATGAGGGAGGTTTTAAAGAATAGAGAGATAGGCTTACAGAGAATTTTAGGGAAGGAATTCTAGAGCTCGACGGTTGAAGGCAAAGTGGTTTGGAAGATGTAAAAGGGAGGGGTAAGAGGCTAGAGAGTGGAGAAAAGCAGAGACCTTGGAGGATTGTAGACCCTGGAAGAGGCTTTGAGTGGAGATGGTGGCATAGTGGTAATGTCACTGGACTGCTGATCCAGAACCCTAAGCTAATCTTCTGGGGAAATGGTTTTGAATCCTGCCGTGGTGAAATTTGAATTCAATAATAATGGTAACCATGGAGCCACTGTTGACTGTTATATAGACATACAGCACAGAAACAGAGCCTTCAGTCCAATTTGTCCATGCCAACAAGACATCCCAATCTGATCCAGTCCCATTATGGTCCATTTGCCTCTAACCCCTTCCTATTCATGTTCCAATTCAGATGCCTTTTAAATATTGTAAGTGTATCTCCTCCACCACTTCCTCTGGCAGCTCTTCCAAACACGCACCACTCTCTGTGTAAAAACGTTCCCCCTCAGGTCCTTAATAAATCTTTTTCCTCTCACATTAAAACTATGCACTCTAGTTTTGGACTCCCCAACCCTGGGGAAAAGACCTTGGCTATTCACACTATCCATGCCGCTCATGATTTTACAACCTCCATAAGGTCACCCTTCAACCTTCAATATTCCAGCCTGTTCAGCCACTCCTTAGAACTCAAACCCTCCAGTTCGGGCAGCATCCTTGTAAATCTTTTATGCACCGTCTCAAGTTTAGCAACATCCTTCCTAGCAGGATCAAACAATCACCCGGTTCAGTGATGCGAAATCTGCCATCCTTATCTGCTCTGGCCTCCATGTGACTCCAGACCCACAGAAATGTGGTTGACTCTTAACTGCTCTCTGGGCAATTAGGGATGGGCTGGCCCAGTCAGCAATGTTCACATTCTATGATGAAACTTTAAAAAATGGGTAGAGAGTGGTTGAGATTTTTAAAAATTGAGGTGTTTCTGAACTGAGAGCTAGAGACAGTCAGCTGCATTCTAACTACCAAAATTCGCTTGAAAAAAACAAATGGGATTACAACCATTTCACATTGCTCCTCAAACCCCCTCTGCTGATATTTCTTTGCATTTCTGATCTGACACGACGCCCTACAAGAATCTGACACAAATCTAAAATCACCAAAAAACAGGCAACTTGACAGAGTCCACGTGTGAAAGCAATTGCAGCCTCCTAATATACTCAACATGAACACGATGTTCCCACTGAAATTTCATCTTTTTGTGTTCTTATGCCATGTTTGAAACCTGTTTGAAAGATATCATGTGCTTTCTATAAGTTGTACGCTCTCTCTGCATCTATCGAACCAGTAGAAATTCAACTCCAAATTGAAGTATTGCTTGAATACTTCACAAAAAAATCCTAACCCACCAGCCCTCAAAACAAAGGGTTAAATACTCTTTCCTTTGTTCTTCAGCTGCTGTTTGGGATGCCAAGGTGGTGGCACATTTCTCAGGTACAGATTTCAGATATTTAATATCTTATACAGAATTCACATGAAAGGATATAACTCCCTTAGCAAGGTTCCAACTCAACACGTAGGGCCTCAGTATGGTCACAACTTAACAACATGATCTTCAGGTACTAGTGAAATTCGGTGTAAGTGATCTATATGGACTTCAGTAAGGCGTTCGACAAGATTCTCCATGGGAGACAGGTTAGCAAGGTTAGATCTCATGGAGTACAGGGTGAACTAGCTATTTGGATACAGAACTGGCTCAAAGGTAGAAGACAGAGGGTGGTAGTGGAGGGTTGTTTTTCAGACTGGAGGCCTGTGACCAGTGGAGTGCCACAAGGATCAGTCCTGGGTCCACTACTTTTTGTCATTTATAAAAATGATTTAGATGTGAACATAAGAGGTATAATTAGTAAGTGTGCAGATGACACCAAAATTGGAAGTGGACAGTGAAGAAGGTTAAAAAGTGAGGTCTGCAGATGCTGGAGATCACAGTTGAAAATGTGTTGCTGGTTAAAGCACAGCAGGTCAGGCAGCATCCAAGGAATAGGAAATTCGACGTTTCGGGCATAAGCCCTTCATCAGGAATGAGGAGAGGGTGCCAGGCAGGCTAAGATAAAAGGTAGGGAGGAGGGACTTGGGGGAGGGGTGATGGAGATGTGATAAGTGGAAGGAGGTCAAGGTGAGGGTGATAGGCCGGAGTGGGGTGGGGGCGGAGAGGTTAGGAAGAAGATTGCAGGTTAGGAGGGCGGTGCTGAGTTGAGGGAACCGACTGAGACAAGGTGGGGGGAGGGGAAATGAGGAAACTGGAGAAATCTGAGTTCATCCCTTGTGGTTGGAGGGTTCCCAGGCGGAAGATGAGGCGCTCTTCCTCCAACCGTCGTGTTGTTATTGTTTGCCGGTGGAGGAGTCCAAGGACCTCCATGTCCTCGGTGGAGTGGGAGGGAGAGTTAAAGTGTTGAGCCACGGGGTGGTTGGGTTGGTTGGTCCGGGCGTCCCTGAGGTGTTCTCTGAAGCGTTCCGCAAGTAAGCGGCCCGTCTCCCCAATATACAGGAGGCCACATCGGGTGCAGTGGATGCAATAGATGATGTGTGTGGAGGTACAGGTGAACTTGTGGCGGATATGGAAGGATCCCTTGGGGCCTTGGAGGGAAGTGAGTGTGGAGGTGTGGGCGCAAGTTTTACATTTCCTGCGGTTGCAGGGGAAGGTGCCGGGAGTGGAGGTTGGGTTGGTGGGGGGTGTGGACCTGACGAGGGAGTTACGAAGTGAGTGGTCTTTGCGGAACGCTGATAGGGGAGGGGAGGGAAATATATCCCTGGTGGTGGGGTCCGTTTGGAGGTGGCGGAAATGACGGCGGATGATACGTTGTATACGGAGGTTGGTGGGGTGGTAGGTGAGAACCAGTGGGGTTCTGTCTTGGTGGCGGTTGGAGGAGCGGGGCTCAAGGGCGGGGGAGCGGGAAGTGGAGGAGATGCGGTGGAGGGCATCGTCGATCACGTTTGGGGGGAATCTGCGGTCCTTGAAGAAGGAGGCCATCTGGGCTGTGCAGTGTTGGAACTGGTTCTTCTGGGAGCAGATGCGGCGGAGACGAAGGAATTGGGAATATGGGATGGAGTTTTTACAGGGGGCAAGGTGGGAGGAGGTGTAGTCCAGGTAGCTGTGGGAGTCAGTCAGTTTGTAGTAGATGTCTGTGTTGAGTCGGTCGCCTGAGATAGAAATGGAAAGGTCTAGGAAGGGGAGGGAGGAGTCTGAGACGGTCCAGGTGAATTTGAGGTCGGGATGGAAGGTGTTAGTAAAGTTGATGAACTGTTCAACCTCCTCGTGGGAGCACGAGGCAGCGCCGATACAGTCATCGATGTAGCGGAGGAAAAGGTGGGGGGTGGTGCCAGTCTAGTTGCGGAAGATGGACTGTTCCACATATCCTACGAAGAGCCAGGCATAGCTGGGGCCCATGCGGGTGCCCATGGCAACTCCTTTAGTTTGGAGGAAGTGGGAGGATTGAAAAGAGAAGTTATTCAGGGTGAGGACCAGTTCAGTCAGTCGAAGGAGGGTGTCAGTGGAAGGGTACTGGTTGGTGCGGCGGGCAAGGAAGAAGCGGAGGGCTTTGAGTCCTTCGTGATGGGGGATGGAGGTGTACAGGGACTGGATGTCCATCGTGAAAATAAGGCGTTGGGGACCGGGGAAGCGAAAATCCTGGAGGAGGTGGAGGGCGTGGGTGGTGTCCCGAACGTAGGTGGGGAGTTCTTGGACTAAAGGGGACAGAACCGTGTCCAGGTATGCGGAGATGAGTTCGGTGGGACAGGAGCAGGCTGAGACAATGGGTCGGCCGGGCAGTCAGGTTTGTGGATTTTGGGCAGGAGGTAGAAACGGGCGGTGCGGGGTTGTGGGACTATGAGGTTGAAGGCGGTGGATGGGGGATCCCCTGAGGTGATGAGGTTATGGATGGTCTGGGAGATGATGGTTTGGTGGTGGGAGGTGGGGTCGTGGTCGAGGGGGCGATAAGAGGAGGCGTCCGCGAGCTGGCGTTTGGCCTCAGTGGTATAAAGGTCGGTGCGCCAAACTACTACCGCGCCTCCCTTGTCTGCGGGTTTGATGGTGAGGTTGGGATTGGAGCGGAGGGAGTGGAGGGCTGCACGTTCTGAGGGTGAGAGGTTGGAGTGGGTAAGAGGGGTGGACAGGTTGAGTCAGTTAATGTCGCGGCGGCAGTTGGCAGAGGGCGGGTAAGAGGCCAGCACGGGGTGTCCAGGTGGATGGGGTGCGTTGGAGGCGGGAGAAGGGGTCGTCAGAGGGTCAGATTACAACGGGATCTTGATCAGATCGGCCAATGGTCTAAGGAATGGCAGAAGATGGTTAACTTAGGTTTTGCATTGTGGGAAAGCAAATCTTAGCAGGACCTATATAATAAATGGTAAAGTCCTAGGGAGTGTTGTTGAACAAAGAGACTTTGGAGTGCAGATTCATAACTCTTTGGAAGTAGAATCGCAGGTAGATAGGATAGTGAAGAAGGCGTTTGGTATGCTTTCCTTTATTGGTCAGATATTGAGTATAGGAGTTGGGAGGTCATGTTGCAGCTGTACAGGATGTTGGTTAAGCCACTTTTGGAATATTGCATGCAATTCTGGTCTCGTTCCTATCGGAAAGATGTTGTGAAACTTAAAAAGGTTCAGAAAAGATTTAAAAGGATGTTATCTGGGTTGCAGGATTTGAGCTACAGGGAGAGGTTAAACAGGCTGGGGCTGTTTTCCCTGGAGCGTTGGAGGCTGAGGGGGTGACCTTATAGAAGTTTATAAAATCATGAAAGGCATGGATAGGATAAATAGACAAAATCTTTTCCCTGGGGTGAGAGAGTCCAGAACTAGAGGGCATAGGTTTAGAGTGAGAGGGGAAAGATATAAAAGAGACCTAAGGGGCAACTTTTTCACACAAAGGGTGGTACGTGTATGGAATGAACTGCCGAAGGAAATCGTGGAGGCTGGTACAATTGAACATTTAAAAGGTATCTGGATGGGTATATGAATAGCAAGAGTTTGGAGGGATATGGACCAGGTGCTGGCAAGTGGAACTAGATTAGGTTGGGATATCTGGTCAGTATAGACAAGTTGGATTGAAGGATCTGTTTCTGTACTGTACATCACTATGACTCTATTACACTATGACTATTATTATATTTGGATTTTATATACTTTATACATAATAAAATATTTATATATTCATCAAAGTGTCTAACATAACTGATGATGTTATACACTGGAGTAAAGAGAAGGAAATTAATGAAAGACTTGGAATGGTCCACAAAACCAGATATCTCAAAGTGTTTCATAGCCAATTAAGAGCTTTTGAAGTATTATAATCTAGGAAGCACAACTGTTAATTTCCACACAGCAAGCTCCCACAGGCAGGAACTCAGCTACATAATCGGTTTTCACAATACTTTTACATTAATACAGAATTAATATGGGCCAGATTACCAGATGGTGTGGGCCTTGGTTTAATATCTCACAGAAAGCATAGCACTGTGGACAGGAGTGTTAGCCTTGAATCCCAGGCCAGGCTCTGGATTAGGATTTGCTGGCATGTAGGCAACTCTGTTACCAATGGAGTTGCAGTTGTCACCTCATCATGTTGAATATTGACCATGCATAACTGGCAGAAATTAGATCTGGATGCACTGAGCCATCCATCTGGATACCTTGAACTACAGAAATAATGCATTCAATACCAGTGATAACCCAAGACTTTTTAATTAATGAATACAGATAGTGAACAAATTAATTCTGATGTCAGTCTCTCTATGAATCCAAATGCTGACATGAGTGATCTTTGATTTCTTTGGCTTTGCTGTCTCCCTTTTATTGTTTTAAAACAAAATAATTTATTCTATTTCATACCAAGTGGAAGAAACTAGCTTTTGTTCTTGCCTCGAGTCACTGCTGAGGCTCTAATATTCCCAGTGTGAGTACTGAGGGAGTGCTGCATGGTCAGAGGCATTGGTTTATAGATTTGATGTTAAATTGAGGCTCATCTGTCTGCTTTATTGTAAATGGTTCCATACTGATCTTTTGAAGAATGGAAGGGGAGACGATCCCTGTATCCTGCCTTACAATATCTCTCAGTCAACATCAGTAAAACAGGTCATCTACTCATAATCCCATTTTTATTTATGAGAGCTTGCTGTTATGAGAACTGGCAATTGCATTTCCAATTTTAACAACAGAGACCGACTTTCCATAAGGTAGACATTGCATGTAGAATATAGAGGGACATCCTGGGTTTGTGAGAGGCACTGTGTAACCAGAAGTCTTTCTTAGTTTGGTTGTTTTCACTGGCAATAACATTCAAATAAATATTCCTCTATGTGCAATTCTCAGTTTGCAGGTACCACATTAACCTGTAGCCCATTCGCATTCCATATATTGTAGGTGTGTAGCAGGGGAACAGAGGGCTACTGGCTCTGGCTGGTGGGACCCCTACCTCCAAATACACAACCTTACACAATCTGCTAACTAAGAGAGATGGTAGTGCAGTGATAATATCACTGGAATAGGAAGTCAGTGGCCCGGGCTAATGCCTTGGGGACACCAGTTTATACCAGAAATTGAAACTCAGTCCCAGAAATGGTGACCACGAAATGACCATTGATTGTTGTAAAAGTCCATCTGGTTCACTATTGTCCTTAAGGGCTGGAAATCTACTATCCCCACCAATCTGGCCTACATGTGACTCTAGACCCAGAGCAATGTAGTTGACTCGTAACAGCCCTCAGATGGCCCAGCAACGTGCCTTAGTTCAAGAAAGTGGCTTTCTTAATGGGTAGCAAATACTGGTCAGGCCATGAAAGAATTAAAATAACAAACACCATCTTGGTGAAGGAATGACTTTGTTTCAGAGTTCACGTTCTTTGTCATCAATCACTGGACACCAGTTTTGTGGACAACCTATTCTGTTATTAATAGAGAAACAGAGTACAAAATCAAGGGAACTACACTAAAATTTCACAACTCACAAATTAGATCCCAGCTGAAGTATTGAGTTCATCATACGGCAGGGAAGAATATGAAGGTTTACCTTAAAAGTTGGAGGAATGGGAGTGTTTACTTACACAAAGTGACTAGTGAAACTGGTGTGTGTTCTCCCTTGAGCACGGAAAATGGAACAAGATTTAATAGATACGTTCAAAACGAAGTTGACTGAGCAAATAAAGAGAACCATTTTTCCATGGTAAGGGAGTTGCTAACCAGAGGACGCCGATCAATGGTAATTAGTGAACAAACCTGAGACCAAAAGTTATATTTTTTTTAAACGCAGTGAATAGTTGGGATGTGGAATGTGTTGCCTGAAAGGGCAGTGAAAGCCTATTGAATTGGAACTTTCAAAAGAAAATTGTGTAAAAAATAATTGAAAAGGAAAAGAATGTGAGGCTATGGAGAAATAAGAGAGTGGGACTAATCTTTAAAAAAAAATCATCAAATGAGTTCTGAATGTTGCTAGGTCAGTATTTATTGCCCATCCCTAATTTCTCTTGAGAAGGTGCTAGGGACCACCTTTGTGAACAACCTCAGTCCATTTGGCATAGGTACACCCACAGTGATATTGAGGAGGGAGATCTGGGATTTCGACTTAGACACCAAGAAGGAATGACAATATAGTTCCAAGTCAATCAGGATAGCATTTTTTCAAAGGACTGGACAGGCACAATGGAACAGATGACTTGTACCACACCATGATGTGATGTGGTAACTCAAATTTGCCTTTTTTAAATTATTAGATAAGGTAGGGAGTGGCCTTGGAAGAGTAACAGTGACTCAGTATTTGCCAGGGAGCGGTTATAACATGGAAAAAGCACCGCTTAGATATTGAGTTGAGCAAAAACTTAAACCAGTCAGTCCTCCTCTTGAGTAAAATATTTTAAACAGGTCTGTTCATTCTGAAGTTTGAATGCAGAGTGTGCAGCCTGAAAACAGTTTGAGGTGAATGACAGCTTTGTGATTATATCTGAAGTACAATTAAAGTTAGCTAGGCAAAAGTGGGTACTGCAGATGCTGGAGATTAGAGTCAAGATTAGAGTGTTGCTGGAAAAGCACAGCAGGTCAGGCAGCATCCAAGGAGCAGGAAAACCAACATTTTGGGTAAAAGCCCTTCATCAATCCTGATGAAGGTCTTTTGACCAAAACATTGATTTTCCTGCTCCTCGGATGCTGCCTGACTTGCTGTGCTTTTCCAGCACCACTCTAATCTTGACAACTAAAGTTAGTACAACTAAAGGCTGGAACAACTCTGAAATTGTGGCAAAGGTTTTCCATATGAATATGATAACCTTGAAGATTTTCTGCTTTATTTACAATCTTAATATGAAATTGGAATGCCTGAGGATAAAGGAAGAGCCTATTGTAAGAGCAAAACAAGTATCCCAAGTCATACCTGAATTGAACTGTTTTTAAAATGGATTGTGATGGAATTTGATGGTGCCCACCAGTTTAAAGCTCCACAGAGCATTGAAATTTATGAAGCACTGGAGGCTATTCAGCCCAATGGTCTAATTTTGTTTTTAAAGTTATGTTTGTGTTCCAGACAGCTCCATCCTTCTCTCTCTAGGAAATAATTTCTCTCCATCTACCCCATGTCAAATCCTTTAATTGCTCACTTAGCTCGTCCCAGTTGTGTGTCTTTTATGCTCAAATGAATTGGTCAGACCACATTTGGATTATTGTGTTCATGCCTGGACACCTTATTTAAGGAAGGGTGGGGTGCCATGGTGGCTCAGTGGTTAGCACTGATGCCTCACAGCGCCAGGGCCCTGGGTTCAATTCTAACCTCAGATGACTGTCTGTGTGGAGTCTTTACATTCTCCAGTGTCTGTGTGGGTTTCCTCTGGGTGCTCCGGTTTCCTCCCACAGTCCAAAGATGTGCTGTTTAGGTGGATTGACCGTGCTAAGTTGTCTATGGATGTGCAGGCTAGATGGATTAGCCATGGGAATTGCAGGGATATGGAGGGGAGGGGGCATGTGTAGCGGGATGCTCTTTGAAGGGTCATTCTAGACTTGATGAGATGAATGGTCTGCTTCCACACTACAGCATTTCTACAAAGGATGTTAAAGTCCTGAAGGAAGTACAAGGGAGATTTATGAGAATGATACCAGGGATGAGGGATTTTAGATATAAGGAAAGATGATAGAAATTAGGCTTATTGTCTTTGGAGCAGAGAAGATTAACAGTTGATCTTACTGATGTGTTCAGAATAATGAACAATTTTGGCAGAGTAAAGAAAGATATTCTGTTTTCAATAGTTGGTATATTTGTAACTAGGGGGTCACAATTTCAAGATTGTCAGCGAGAGAATTAGGAATGAGGTGAGGAGAAACTTCTTCACTCAGAGAGTTGTTAGGATTTGGAATGGACTGCCTAGGAGAGTGGTGGAGGTGAATTCCATCTGAGCTTTCAAAAGAGAACTGGATATGTATTTGAAAGGGATACATTTAGAGGGCTATGGCGAGAATGGGACCAGTTGGGTAGCTCTTTCAAGTGCTAGTACAGGTATAATGGGGTTGAAAGCCTCCTGTAAAGTAAAATTCTGACTCAATGAATTCAAAATTCATCCAGATAATCAACCCTTTTAAAAACCCCTGCATCATTCCAGGAATATTACATTCCTGTGCTTTCCATTATTTAGCATTTGCAAACAGAGGACATGTGTTCAACGAAGTCTTGAGATACCCTGAGAACAGTGTGTACAATAATAAGCAACCCATTGCAAAATTGCAAGAAGGTCCATTAATTTATATATTCCTACAAAGCAAATACTAATTATAAACAAAGTAGACTTTGTTTAACAAAGTAAATGCTGAAAAGTAACATCCAGCTCTTCAGTCTCTCTGACACAGAGACCCAAGGGAGGGAAACAGCTTTGGACACCTCAGTTTCTGATTTATTTACAATAATTTTGAATGCTGTTGTTTGAGATCCCATTACATTATACTGAACTGCATTACTCTAAACAGATTGCTGTCTCCAACAGTAGGCGTGCCCAGAGGTGCGACTTGCTCAAGAATCTTTTAAGTATGTTTTTATCTGTATACATCACTTTCCTTTAAGGCAAATAGAACGTATTCAAATCTATTCCTTTTGGAATAAGTGGCTTTTTCGTTCTCGCTGTAAATTATTTCTCTGTGCCCAGCCCACGAACAATCGTGCTCCGAGAAGAATGAAGTACTTATCAGAAATAAACTCTCTCTCGCTCACTCACTCCCCATTCTCTTTCCACTTAGCCCTGGTCCGAGATGCTTCAGTACCTACCCCAGCGGGAGCACACACTCACCTGATCCGGGCTGGGAGCGCTGAAAGGCGGCACAGGATCCCGATCGAACCGCTGGGAGAGACGGATGGCGATAGAAACTTCTTCCGGGCAGACTTGTGGCAGAGGTAAGATAATTCTATTTTTTTTAAAAAAAACTATATATGTATTTAAAAAAAAGACCACGAGGGTTTGCTTCAATTAATTAAAAAAAACACAGACACACATTCCTGGAGATATTCTCCAGTTATGAATCTCTGGGATTCCAACGAATGAATGGATATCTGATGCAAAATTTAAGGAAGAATATACGAGATAAAACTCTCTCTTTCTGCCTGACCTACTCAAATAAATCTGCGGGAGGGGTTCTTGTCCCTTAGTAGAAGGGTAGGAACTGAAAATGTGTTTATCTCCAGCATCTGCAGACCTCACTTTTTACTAGAAGGGTAGGAACGTTGGGCAGATTTTTAATACATTGCCTCAGCCAGGGCTAAGTCAGCCCCTCCTTCTGGAATGCTCTATAGGGTCAGGGATCAGAGCAGTTTGGATGAATGTCTCATTGAAAACCCACTGGGTGAACGTTAGACACTGTCTAGGATTTCTTGCAGAGAGTCAGCGACACAGAAAGCTGGCTGCAGAGCTGAAATTCATTGGCAGGAATTATTTTGAAACTGTAAAGCTGATACTGAAACAAAATAGATAGATTTTCTGTACCACATTATTGGTCAAGGGAATACCTCTGAGAATTGTGGTTCTCTCAATGGAGTCCATTTATTGCCGATTTGGGAAAACTAACAAACATTTTTTGTTGTGCACTAAAATTTAAATATCGACTTTTCAGAGCAGAATTAACCTTGTAAGCTCCACTCCATACCTGTATATATTTTGGAAGGTTATCGTGTTGTCAGGATAGATACTGCAAAAACCAAGGACCCAAGCAACAATTTAGCACTCATCCAGACTCCATACATTAGCTTGCTATCTCTCCATGGATGAGTTGAAAAATGTGGTACTGGAAAAACACAGCAGGCCAGGCAGCATTCGAGGAGTAGGAGAATCAACGTTTCGGGAATAGATTAGATTAGATTACTTACAGTGTGGAAACAGGCCCTTCGGCCCAACAAGTCCACACCGACCCGCCGAAGCGACAACCCACCCATACCCCTACATATACCCCTTACCTAACACTACGGGCAATTTAGCATGGCCAATTCACCTGACCCGCACATCTTTGGAATGAGGAAGGGCTGTCTGACCCGCATCCAGCATTTGTTGTTTTCAATTCAGCACTAGTGCTGAAGACTTATGCTGTAGAACTAACCCTGCCCGTAGACAAGCTATTCCAGTACAGCTACAACACTGGCTATGGGTTTGGTCAGTTCATTTAGCGGAACTTGTGACACAGTGATGTGGGTTCAGTTCCTGCACCAGGTGAGGTTACCATGAAAGACTCTCCTTAACCTCTCCCCTCACAGTGGCCCGGTGACCCTCAGGTTAAACCACCACCAGTTGTCTCTCTCCAGTGAGACAGAAGCCCTGTGGTCTGGTAAGACTATGGCGACTTTACCTTTACAATGATGGCATCTATCCGACAATGGGGAAAACATTTACAGGTATGTTCTGTTCACAAAAAAGCAAGATGACACTAATCTGGCCAATTACCACTCTGTCAGTCTACTCTCGATAATCAGTGATGGAAGATCTTGCAAACAGTGGGATGAAGTAGCACTTAGATAGTAATACTCTGCTCACAAACGAAAAACAGAAATTGCTGGAGAAATCTAACAGGTCTGTGGGTTGAAATGTCTACTAATTTCCTACAGATGCTGCCCGACCTGCTGAGCTTTTCCAGCAGTTTTTATTTGCATCTGCAGTTCTTTAATAATTCTTTAAAAGTTTGCCCAGTTTGGGTTCTGCAAGGATTATTTGGCCTCAGCTCACCTCACAGCCTTAACCGAAACATGTGCAAAAGAGCTCACATGAATTGAAAGTGACTCCCAATTAATGTCAAGGCAGCATTTAACTGAATGTGGCTTTGGGGGTGCTTGCAAAGTGAAAGTGAATGGAAAAAGGGGGGAAATCATTGTTTGTTGGACTCATACCTGGCACAAGGGAAGACGTTTGTGATTGTTGGAGGTCAATCACCTCAGTCCCAGGACATCACTGCAAGGGTTCCAAGATCCTGGGAATTAATTTTTAAAGAAGTTCAGGAATATTATTCTGCTTTCATAAAAATATTTGAAGTATTATTATTCCTTGCCCAATCTTGGTGTTAACAAAGTAAAAATTATCTCATAGTTGTGTGATGCCTTTTTCAATATGATGGAATCAAACTAATACTTTTGAAAAATGAAATAAGCTCAGAAACACACACAGGATGGGAAAAGTCAAATGCTATGTGTGAGAGCAGGACAGTAAATAAGACAGGAAGAGTGTTCCAGCTATTTTTGAATACAGTAGGGTGTTCCCTCAGCGTGTTTATAAAATTACAAGCAGATAGTGGAGAGAGAACTGATGCCATTGCCAGGGATCCTGGGAAAACAGACCAAACTGGAGCACTGGCCCAGAAGTCTCAACCCACTAACATCTCCCCCTCGCCCTACATAGATCTTCCATCACTTACAGTAGACAGCCATCTTCCCCATCCCCTCCATCTGCAACCACTACCTCCAACTTGGAAAATCACTCTCCGGTGGAATCCTTTCTCTGGAGATGGTGAATATTTGAAGTAAAAGAAAGATATCTCAGTCTTTGAGATGATTTTCTCCAGCTGAGGTGAAAGTTAGTCTTACAGATGCTGACTGGCCTGTGTTCTTTTCTGTTTTTGATCTACTTTAGTTGAGAAGGAGTGTTCAAGCCACCAGAAGTTGACTGGTAATTAACATATTCCTGATGAAGGGCTTTTGCTTGAAACATCGATTTTTCTGCTCCTCAGATGCTTCCCAACCAGCTGTGCTTTTCCAGCATCACTCTAATCTAGACTCTGATTTCCAGCATCTGCAGTCCTCACTTTTGCCTGGTAATTAACATAGGAGACTTACAACTCAGATGGCAAACACTCTCCCACCATGGTCTGTAATGATGTTCCATATTATCATTTGTTGGGTTGGGACCAGTAAATTATCATAAGAAGCTGTTATTTTGATTGAAGAACCCATCTGTTCATTAATGGGAAAGAGATAGGCTGTCTCACACTTGATTAGATTACATGGAATTCTCGGGCCTTGCTATATAGTTGACCTTTAATATTCTGAGGACAATGTGGGATGGGCTTTATTTGCTGCTACTTTATTTGAAGTTATCCACGTTCCAAGAATGAATTTCTATTTTTATTCATTCATTAAATTTGGGCATTATTAGCTGGGCTAGCACTTCGTGTTCATTGTGAGTTATGCTTGAGAACATGATGGTGAGCTTTTCTCTTGAAGTGCTGCAGTCCAGTTGGTGCAGGTAGACCCAAAATACCGGCAGGGAGGGAGTTTCAGGATTTTGAACCGGTGACCGCCAGAAGGGGAGTGGCTTGGAAAGAAGCTTGCAGATGGGCTGTTCCCATGTCTGCAGCCCTTGTCCTCTGGTTAGTAGTGTATATGAGCTTGGAAGATCCTGTCAAAGGAGTTATCTGTTGTGCATTGTGTAGTTGGTATACATTGCTGCTACTGAGTGTTGGTGGTAGAGGAAGTGGATGTTTGCCGATGTGCCAATTAAGTGGGCTGCCTTGTCCTGGATGGGGTCAAGCTTCTTGTCTACTGTTAGAGCTGCACTCATCCAGGCAAACAGGGAGTATCTATTATACTCCTGACTTGTATTTTGCGTGGTGCAATTATTGGCCTTTGATGTTTAAGACAGATCTCCCCACTGCCTTGCTTGAAATGGGATATTATGAACCTGAAAGGACTGGCTGAACAATGTGATGTCTGAACTGTCACCATGATTTGGGATCCTACTCTGTAGATCAGGAAACTGAAAAGTTGGGTTTTCCATTTGAACATGCTAGTCTCTGACTTTCCATGTGCTGTCTTTAATCATCATGAAAATATGCATTGGCAAGTGGAGAAGCAAAAGTCAATCACTACCATGAAATATGAATTGATGGTTTATAAAATGCCTGAAGGTATATATATCCTTAACCATTTCAATTACTTTTTAAGGCAGCTAAACAGATTAAGTCTGAATTAATTCACTTGAGATATTGAACTGTCCCTGACAGTTAAATTTCCAAAGCACTTGGATTTACATTAGATGTTGTTTCAAATATGGAATTCAAATGAAGGCTTTTTTTTTAACAAAGCCTCACATGTACTTAGATTATCATAATACATCAATAAAAATGTGATAAAAAGCCTTTTGGTTATCATATGTGAATCACAGAATAAATAAAAAATTGTTGCTATCTGATAAAGCAGGAACATTAGAACATAGATTGTAGAACACTACAGCACAGTACAGGCCGTTCAGTCCTCAATGTTGTGCCGACTTGTGGAACCAATTTGAAGCTCATCTATTCTACACTATTCCATTTTCATCCAATGACCATTTAAATGCCCTTAAAGTTGGCGAGATATTAATTTAATAAATATTGTTTTATTGATATTTCTGTCTGTGAGTGAGAATGCCAAGAAATGTTAGTCTGAATATTAAACTACCTTAAAGCACAAAAAGAGACCATTCAGCCCACTGCATTTGTGTTAGCTCTTTGAAAGAGCTATCTGATTAGTTTTACTTCCCTTGCTCTTTCCCCATGATCATGCATTTTTTTCCTGTTTAAGCTTTTATCCAATTCTCTATTCAAATTTACTATTGAATCTTTCGTTAAGAATAATAACTCACTGTATGAAAAATAGCTCTTCATTTCAGCTATGGGTCTGTACTGTCAATTTGTCCATGCCTTTTAATCTCTGACTAGCTGGTAGAAACAGGATATATATTCCACCATTTATAATGTTCCACAGTTTCTTGGGTCAGCTGGAATTAAGTAGCATCAACTTGAATTATTTTTTTTAAATTGTTCATATAGTTGTTGCATAATTTATTGGTCCATCCCTAATTGCCTAAGAGAGATGAAGAATCGATCACATTTCTCTGGATCTGGAGTGGCAGGTAGTCCAGATCATGTATGAATGGTAGATTTCTTTCCCTAAAGGGCATTAGTGAACCAGTGGGGTTTTTATGAACATGGTCACCATTAGACCTCACTTCTCCTTCTATATTTTTATTGAATTGAATTCAATTCAAATATCACTATTTGCCATTTGAACCTATGTCCCAAGAACATTAAGTTGGGTTCTGGATTGTTACATTGCCACGTTTAATTTAGGAGAAGATGATTTGCAGAGATGTAGAAGGATAAAATGGGGAAATATCATGGTATGGCCTGAAGTTCAACTTAGAGTTCAATAAGGCTTTGTGTTTGGGACTAAAACGACTGCTTTACCCTTCCCTGAGCTCACGTGGGGAAAAAGCCATCTCTGATGACAAGGCAATATGTGCAGCTTTGGCAGTATCACACACATTTAACAAATAAATAAGAGTTACAAAAATGACCAGGGACCTGAAGGGCTTTTCCTTTGTGTGGGTGAAGGGGTGTCATTCATCAGAACCTAGAAAAATCTGGGGTGCATCAAGTATTCTTATTAAATTAGATTACTTACAGTGTGGAAACATGCCCTTCGGCCCAACAAGTCCACACCGACCTGCTGAAGCGCAACCCACCCAGACCCATTCCCCTACATTTACCCCTTCACCTAACACTACGGGCAATTCACCTAACCTGCAGGTTTTTTGGATTGTGGGAGGAAACCGGAGCACCCGGAGGAAACCCACGCAGACACGGGGAGAATGTGCAAACTCCACACAGAGAGTCGCCTGAGGCGGGAATTGAATCCGGCTCTCTGGCGCTGTGAGGCAGCAGTGCTAACCACTGTACCACTGTGCCGCACATAAATTCTTAGGGAACTCTGATAAAACATGTAGAGTATTAGCAAAGTTGAAATGAAACCGCACAAGATATTGAGAGCAAGTTTGAAATTTCTTTAAGAACCTGTGGACTGTAGGAAGGATAATGAGATTGATTGGATAGCTGATTAATCACTGTGGCCTACATCGTACTGTGTGATTCTATATTGCTAATTAAGGAACTTTGTAGTTTTGGGATATTTGAAAATGTTGATTACTTCAGGAGACCTTACACAGTGGGGAATGGAGGTGGGAGAAGGTTAGGTTTGTACATTGCAGCTTGGAGATAAAAAGGAGCAAGGAACTTCAGCGGCAAACAATAATGGCTTTATAGAACATCTTTTATTGCAGACTGGTCTTCTGGGACTTGAAAAAAATGATTCAAAGATGTCACATTGAACCAAAGAAGGCAATCTTATAGGAGAGTGACTTAAAGTTTGGTGCAAGTGACGAGGTTTAATGCAGAATCCTAAAGGAGCAGAGAGAGAGAGAGAGAGAAAGAGAGAGAGAGGGGCTCAGTGCACAGAGTTGAGCTGAAATGTGCAGGTGTCAATGGAGCGATGTAGAGAACTGGGGGATGCTTGAGAAGCCAGTGTTGAATGAACACAGTGTTCTTGGAGAGTTGTAAGCCCATCGTAGTATCAACAAAATAGAGACAAGAAACATTGGCGCAGACAGTGAGTTGTACGTTCCTACATATACTGTCAACATTAGCTGCCGTACTTGAGACTGTCTTATGATCAGTGCTTCAGAGCCCAACACTGAAGTCTGGAGTCACCCCCTCTGATTGAGATCATATAACAAACTAAATCATCTGAAACCCTAAATACAGCTTATTTCAGGAGTGACTCACAGTGATAACACTGCTACACTTTTGAACCATGGGACGATATATAAATAATTCTTAAGCAGTTTCAAATAATCTGGCGCCCACTGTACAGACATAAAACCCACAGTTACTGGGTTTCTGTCTTTTGGTATTGAGGCAGTCAACATGAACCCTGTCGAAGTTATTAATTTCAGCCTATATGTTAATATCATATTTATAACGAGATAGTCTTTGTATTAATTTAGTGACTCACCACTGTATGCCTGTGTGTACCCCTCCCATGTGTTTTTTTATCCCTACATTGAGTCCGCACTGATTCTCCGAATAGCATCCCACTCAGATCCACACCTACCTTATCCCTGTAACCCTGCACTTCCCATAGCTAACCCACCTAACCTATACATCTCTGGATACAATGGGCAATCTAGCATGGCCAGTCTACATAACCTACGCATCTTTGGACCGTGGGAGGAAACCCACAGAGACACTGGGAGAATGTGCAAACTTCACATACATAGTCACCTGAGGGTGGAATCAAACCTGGTTCCCTGGTGCTGTGAGGCAGCAGTGCTAACCGCTGAGCCACCGTGCCGCCCCGTGCTGATGCCTTACAGATGATGGTGATTCAGTTACTGAGCTCAGCCAGCAGTGAAGGCTAGTGAGGTTGGACTCAGCTCTGTTTTCATGAATGTGTGGAATAACTATCCTATGCTGATTACTGTTTCTTCGTAGTCCCATTTCAACCCCATTCTTTATCTCTATCCATTCTATAAAGATTGTTTTTCTCAATTTATATTCCTCCAAAATATAAACTGGGAAAAATGGAAATTTGGACTCTGTATTGCAAAGAATACTGTTTTTTGTTCACACTGAAAGGTCTCATTCTTGGAGAATTTAGATTTGAAACTTCAGTAAATCTCGCTGGCTCCAATACTGACTTAAAAAGCTACTCAGCAACAACAGTGAATTGGTTTTCAGTTGCAGTCTATCACAGACCTGAGAAGGTAGTTGCACTCAGACTGACAAAAACCAGAAGACCAATACAGGTCCCTGTCTCTCTCCCTCTGTGTGTGGAAGAAAACTGGCACTCAAAGTCTCTGAAAAGCAAGATATCTAATTCAAGCAAAGACCTAGGTCTAACTGACTGGCTACTGACTTGAGAAAATTCTATGGTTGACAACGAAGTGAATGATCATCAAAAAGAACTGTGAGGAAGTCACCTCATTCCACATTTATGATTTGGTCTCTAGATTCACAGAATTTGTTCCTTCTTGCTTATGTTTTCTCTTCTAGATACATTTCCAGAACTGCTGGCTTATCTGTCCTGTTTATGAACGAATACATGTGTGGTTGGCTTTAAAGAGGATGTAGGTTAAATTTTCATGGTCCTACTTAATAATCCATTTTGTTACATGTTAAAGGGTGTCTTTAACTGTTATTTTTGTTGATGAAAACCTTGTTTGCAGTCAAAGTCAAGCGATTAACCATCTTAGTGACTCAAATGATCATTTATACATGTGTGACGGTTTGTTGAATAGTGGGGCTTGGTTACCCAGTGAACTCCTCCCATCAGGGTCACGGAAATTCTCAATCACAACTTATTGCCTCTCCTCAGCTCTATCCTAACCCAATCAGTATTCTATTCTGAATTGAATTTATTGTCACATGTACAGTGGCACAGTGAAAGGCTTTGTCTTGTGAGCAATATAGGCAGATCACAGAGTTAAGTAGCATAGATAGTAAAAAATAGGTGAACAGCAGCAAAAACAAAAACATAGGTACAGGTGAATGTTAAGAGTTTGCGAATCCATTCAGTATTCCAACAACAGTAGGGTAGAAACTGTTACAAAACTGGCTAGTGCATGTGTTCGGGCTTCTGTACCTTTTTCCTGATGGGAGAGGTTGTAGAAAAACATTGTCAGGATGGAATGGATCTTTGAGAATGCTGGCGGCCTTTCCTTGACAACGGGCCTGGTAGATGGATTCTACAGATGGGAGGTTGACCTTTGTAATTGTCCAAACCAAGTTCACCACTCTCTGTAACCGTCTCCGATTTTGAATGGTACAGTTGCCATACCAGGTAATGATACATCCAGACAGAATGCTCTCGATGGCACACCTATAAAAGTTGGCAAGGGTATTCGCCGTCCTGCCAAATTTCCTCAGCTGCCTGAGGAAGAAGAGACATTATTGGGCCTTTGTAACCTGTGCATTCACATGAAGAGTCCAAGAAAACTTGTTGTGGATGACCACTCCCATCAACATACTCCACTCGTTCCACCTCTGTGCTGTTAATATGCAGGGGGGAATGAGTAACATACTGCCGAAAATCAAAAATTAGTTCCTTGGTTTTTCTGGCATTGAGAGCTAGGTTGTTCTCAGTGCACCATTTTTCCAAGTCTTCCACCTCCTGTGTAGTCTGTTTCGTCTTCATCTGAGATTCGACTGACTATGGTGGTATCATCAGCGAATCTGTAAATGGCATCAGTCTGGTATTTGGTGATGCAGTCATGGGTATAAAGTGAGTACAGTAGGGGGCTGAGTACGCACCTCTGGGGGGGCTTCAGTGTTGAGTGTTAGTGAGGATGAAATATTGTCCCCAATCTTCACTGATTGTGGCCTGTGGGTCAGGAAACTGAGGATCCAATTGCAGAGAGTGGGGCTTAGTACTACGTTTAGTAATCATTCTCGAAGGGATAATAGTGTTAAAGGCTGAACGTAGTCAGTGAGTAGGGTTCTTACGTACTGCTTTTGGTGTCAAGGTGTTCTAGGGAGGAGTGAAGGGCAAGTGATGTGGCAAGTGATATTCCTGCTGGAATTCTCAATCCCATGGCTGCCCAGTCTCAATCCCAATGTCTACTGATGATATTTTCATCAGTTGGGCACACTATCGCTCTCGAAGGGCTTAGGTTCAGGTTGCACTTCAGTAACTTAGGTATAAAAATCAAGGCTGACACTCCACTCTGGAACCAAGCCAGTAATGAACAGATCCTCCAAATCAGTCATTAGAAGGAGTCTCTGACTGCCCTAATAGCTGAACATTGCAGAGCTCATGGCATTATTTTCAGAGACTAATTTACAATTTAGCAGAATGAAAGATGACTTTATTGAAACATCCAGGATTCTTACAGAACTTAACCAGGGTAGATGTGGAAAGGTTGTTTCCCCTTGTGGGAGAGCCTAGAACCAGTGGGCATCATCTCAGAGGAGGCGATTGCAGATTTAAGATAGAGTTGAGGAGGAATTTATTCTCTGAAGGCAGCAAATCTATGGAATCCTTTATCAACAAGGCCTGTCAAGGCTGCGTCATTAAGTAGATTCAAGGCTGAGATGGATAGATTTTTAATCAGTGAGTGAATCAAGAATTATGAGGAAAAACCAGGAATGCAAAGTTGAGGATTATCAGGTCAACCACGATCTCATTGAATGGCCGAACAGACACAATGGGCTGAATGGCCCACTTCTGCTCCTGTATCTTATGATCTTATGAGTAGGCAAATTCTCCCAGGACTCCCTCGATCAACAGCTTAAAAAAACCCACCACTAACACTGAAAGGGCTGTGCATGCTATATATCAGGAACAAAGCAGAACTTGCTGGAAATGCTCAGCAGGTCTGACAGCATCAGTGAAGAGAAATCAGAGTTAATGTTTCATGTCCGGTGACCCTTTGTCTTTTCAGGGGAAGGGTCACTGGATATGAAACATTAACTCTGATTTCTCTTCACTTATGCTACCGGAAGTTTCTTTTCTAGCAACGTCTGTCTTTGTTTCTATTACTGACATGTTGCTGTGCACAAATTGGCTGTTTATTTCCTACATTACAATAATGGCTACAATTCAAATGTGTGTCATTGACTGTAAAATACATTGGGGTGAAGATGAGATGAAAATGCAGTCTTTTTTTCAAAGTTTACGAGGCCTCAGTTGCATGTCTGTCAGCATGGCAATGAACAGCTTTCCCCAATGAATAAATAAGAGAATAGTACATCACTGTGGGCGGCACAGTGGCACAGTGGTTAGCACTGCTGCCTCACAGCGCCTGAGACCCGGGTTCAATTCCCGACTCAGGCGACTGACTGTGTGGAGTTTGCACGTTCTCCCCGTGTCTGCGTGGGTTACCTCCCACAGTCCAAAGATGTGTGGGTCAGGTGAATTGGCCATGCTAAAATTATCCGTAGTGTTAGGTAAGGGGTAAATGTAGGGCT
Organism: Hemiscyllium ocellatum; assembly: GCF_020745735.1. Taxonomy (NCBI): domain Eukaryota; kingdom Metazoa; phylum Chordata; class Chondrichthyes; order Orectolobiformes; family Hemiscylliidae; genus Hemiscyllium; species Hemiscyllium ocellatum. The sequence goes on from NC_083415.1 coordinate 60,295,869, forward strand.
ATGGGTGGGTTGTGCTTCGGCGGGTCGGTGTGGACTTGTTGGGCCGAAGGGCCTGTTTCCACACTGTAAGTAATCGAATCTAATCTAATCTAAAACTGTCCATTCTCACTGCTGGCCTAAACTCCTTCCTTGTTGTTCCTAACCATCCTCAATTCTCACTCCCTGTCACAATCTCCTGTAAGTGAAAGAGCTATATGTGAGTCAGTATCAGACTCCAGGGTAAAGTTGAATCCTAGCCCATTGTTGAAGAGACCATTAACATTCACTGACAAGGCTTAATGTGTGAAGATTAGCTGCTTGGATCATTCAAGAATGATGGTGAGTCACAAACAGTCTTGGAACTCACTGTGTATGAAATAAATGGCATACTGTAAATCAAGCAAAACAAACAGTTTTCCAAATCCAGTGATCATGAAAGTCTTAACTGCCTGTTTGAAAGGCCTCCATTTTAATTCTCTGTGGTCAGACCTCACAATCACAGTCCATATACCGTGAGTTGTTATAATCTGGTCTATATTGCTGGAAGCAGTTTGAATTATAACTTCTAAATGGAAGTTGGATAAATACTTGAAAAAGAAAAATGCATTGGCATGGATATTGGGAAAGAGTAAGCAAGTGAAACTAATTAGAAAGTTCTTTGGATGAGCTGGCACTGTCATGATGGGCTGAATGGCCTCCTCGTGTATTGTAACATTCTATGATATGATGTGGTGGTTTTGAACTGGGTTGGGCAAAGTCGGAAATCACACGACACGAGGTTATAGTCCAACAGGTTTATTTGAAATCACAAGCTTTCAGACAGCAGCCCCTTCATCAGGTGGAGTGAGACTGCACTTTACAAAGTGGCAGCACTCTGAAAGCTTGTGATTTCAAGTACACCTGTTGGCATGTAACCTGGTGTCGTATGGCTTTTGATGATATGGTTATAGTTTAATAAAGTAATCAGTTTGGGACGGTTCAAGCTCACACTTGGAAGGAGCTGACAATATGGCCCTGTCCGTTGATAGTATGCTTGTTGGATTAGTGTCAGGAATGATGTCAGACCCAAATTATCAAATGGGTTGCTGTTCCAGGACTTGGTCTTGCTTTCATCAAACTGACAGCCTGTGACACCCAACTGAGAACTGTCAGAGGGAGCTGGACTCTTGGTACTGGAATGCTTTCTTATTCAGATAGATTTCCTTTACAAGAACTCAGTTGCATTACTTACTTTTTATTTCACGACAATGCAAATAGCCCCAAGAGCAATGAATGATTCTGTGTCATGGGTAATCATCCTAATCCCTGGGTTATATCCAAATGAACTGCATATGATAGTTTAACCCTGGCTTTACATTACGAGATTACTCACACAACTTAAAATGTGGAGATGCAGATGTATGACTGGGATGGACAAAGTCAAAAGTCTCACGAACCAGGTTATAGTTCAATGGGTTTATTTGAAATCACTAGCTTTCAGAGCACTGCTCCTTCATCGGGTGAAGTATTGGACTTTAACCTGGTGTTCTGTGACTTCTGACAAAACTTTAAAGAAATGAGTACGCAGGAAAAAAAAGATCTGGGCTGACTTCTCTGACCTCAAAGAATAACTATCTTCTTAAATGCAAGGGTCAAGAAATGTGAGCTGTGGGCAGTTACAATGAGACTCTGTTCCTTTTACACTGTGAGATTTTACGGTGCTGGAGAGCACTTGGAGCCTGCGTCTAAGTTAAAGATGACTACATTGGAACTGGTGCCAATGACTGCCTCCTGGCCTACTCTGCTCTGTGTCTGTACTTGATTTAACCCCGCTGTTTGATCCTTTTGGGACTTTGCTATACATTTGCACTGTGCAGTTGTTCACTTCCCCCACTTGCAGTAAGCAAGAGAAAACATTGGAAACAACCTTTAGAGAACGGGGGTGTTATCTTAACCCACAATGAGTAAAAAGCTCTTCAAATGCTTTGGGACTGCCGGACCAATAGACCTCCTTATTCCTCTCCTCCTTGGTATCTGACCTTCATTCAGCTAGCAACCCCCTGCTTGTTGCAACATTCCCAGGAATGGGGTTTCAGCAAAACAATGATTGGATAATACTACCATTCACAAATTATGAACGCAGAGATCTGTGACATCAAACATCATCTTTAAGCCATCATTCCATTCCCCTGTAGGTCTGGCTCTGACCAGCTCAGTTTGACTCGTGACACTTTCCGCCAATACCTGCAACAACGCCCTGACCAGACGGTGCTGATCCTACATGCGAAGGTTGCTCAGAAATCATATGGAAATGAAAAGAGGTAAGAAACCAAAGCCAATCATTTATGTATTACTTTAACTTTATACAGAAGTATTTATGGTCTACATCACAGCTCGCAGAGTTACTCACTTTCTGTGTCTTTAGTTCCATAGACATAGCCATCACTGCAATGGCTTACAGAGTGATTTGTAAATGCCTACTGGGATGAAAAGATTTTCTTGTGGGGGAAAGGTTGAGCAGATTGGTGTTTAGCAGAATGAGAAGTAAGCTTTGCGAAACACCTAGGATTTTGCTGAGGAGAGGGGCATGGCTTGACAGGGCTGATGCTGAGGGGATGTGCCCCATCAGAGGGGAATGTAAAACAAGGGACCACGGTTTAAAGATAAGTGATCTCCCATTAAGATAGATGAGGAAGAATTTTTTTCTCTTGTGGAGGGTTGTGAATCTTTAAAATTCTCTTTTCATAGGGAGCAGTGGCAGCTGACTCATTGCCTCCTCTTGAGTGAATTCAATGGCATAGTGATAATGCCACTAGACTAGAACCCCAGCTAATGTTCGAGGACGCAGGTCCAAATCCCCCCCACGGCAGATGGTGAAATTGAATTTAACAGAAGTCTGGAATAAAAAGCTAACCTTGCAGTGACATGTTGATTGTAAAATCATATCGGATTCACTAAAGTCCTTTTGGGACAGAAAACCCCACCCTTACCTAGTCTGAATCACATGTGACTCTAGACCCACTGCAATGTGCTTCAATCTTCACTATCCTCTGCGCAATTAGGGATGGGCAGTAATTATTGGTCCAGCTCCCATGAATGAATATTAATTTAGAAACAATGTTATTTGACAAAGGAGTCGAGTGTATGTTGGGCACAAAGGAGTGGATGGTGCAACAGTGCACCAACCATGATCTGGTTGAATGGTAGAGCAGGCTGAAAGAGTAAAATGGTTTAATCCTGTTCCTATTTGGTGTGATGGAGGTTTCCCGTAATCAAGTATTAAAGAGAGACGTCCTTAGGGCTAGTGTTAACTGGAACCAGAGCCTTCCTGTGGGAGCTAGTGCATGTGGAAGAAAAGTTCGTTCAACTGATACCAGCAACCAACATCAATCTATTCATGTGACTAACAAAAGGTTTTTCTTTGAAATTCCATTCAGGTTTTTCTGTCCACCACCATCTGTCTATCTAACTGGTCCAGGATGGAGACTCAAACATGAGCAACTGAAATGTAAGGCAGTCTTAACATTAACCAGATATTTACTTAGCAATGACTGTGTTTGTATAGGGTCTGTTTTTCAATATCTGCAAGCAATGGCTAGACTGACAGGCGTGGAGGTATAGTAGCAAAGTGGTTGTGTTACTGGACACTAAGCCAGAGACCTGGATGAATGAACCAGAGGCTTAATCCAAACAAGGTAGCAAGGCATAGATTTAATGGCTATCCCTAATTGCCCAAAGGGTGAATAAGAGTCAATTGCATTGCTGAGAGTCTGGAGTCACAGATTTCCGAAAGGATGTCAGTCGACCAGATGGGATTTAATGACAACTAATAATGGATGTGGAGGCCAACAGGAGTGTTCATGTGTTGGGAGGGTCAGAGCCAGGGTCAACCTGCCTAATCAGTAAGCGAATTTGTTTTGATTCCAGATTTTCATTGAATTCCATTTGCCAGGATGGGATTTGAACCCATGTCCCCAGAACACTATCTTGGGGTCTGGACTACTCATCCAGTGAAATTATGACAATGCTACCACTTGATATTTTGTCCTGTTGATGAATACACTGACCTTTCACTTTCAGATTGACAGCACAAAGGTTCCTTAGTTGTTTGGTTGCAAGAGTCAGATAGCTGTTGAGTTGGGACTAGCCTTAATCAAGTTGCTGAAGAGCATGGGCTCACTGTGTAATGGTGTCCATAATGTGGCACAACATTGGGTATTTCACAACTGGATGCAAAGTGTGCCAAAATAGAAGTACTATCTTGGTGCAATAGGCACTGTCCATTTGTGGGAGAAACTGAGGACTGCAGATGCTGGAGATCAGAGTTCAAAAGTGTGGCGCTGGAAAAGCACAGCAGGTCAGGCAGCATCCGAGGAGCAGGAGATTCGACATTTCGGGCATAAACCCTTCATCAGGAATGGGTTGATGCCCAAAATGTCGATTCTCCTGCTCCTTGGATGCTGCCTGACCTGCTGTGCTTTTCCAGTGCCACCCTTTTCAACACCGTCCACTTGTACCCTATTGTCAAGTCAGACTGCTGGGTTTGTCTCCCTGCAGATGTTAACTTGATCTTGGATTGTTTGATAGGAACACCTGCAGTGAGATAAGCATTTATAGAATTCACAGCCCCGTGACAGGCCATTCAGCCTAATAAGTCTGTGCTGATGTTTATCCTTCATGTGAATCTCCTTGACTCTACCTCAGTTGACCCTATCAACATGACCTTGTATTCTATTCCCCCTTGACTGTGAACCTACCTTCCCTCGGAGATATTCCCCTCATTTGCATCTAGGCCATTGTCTGGGTAAAGAAGGTTTTCCTGAATCCCTGTCAATATAGGTGAACCATAAAAACAACATACCAAGTGGAAACACCCTCTCGTCAAAGGATTAAAAGCATGTCAGGCCGCTTTCCCTCTGAAACATTACATAGGGTACAGAGCACATTGCCATAATCCCCATAGGGCTGCTCTTTCATTAGAAAGAGAGATGACTGATGGAGAGTTTAATCCAAGGGTCATCATGCCTCGGGTGAAGGGAGAGATTGAGAAGGTACAACTGTCGCGGTAACCTCATCCGGAGCAGGAATTGAACACACTGTCAGTGTCTCTCTGCATTGGCAACCGGCCAACCGAGCTAGCCAACCATCTTTGACATAAAAGCCGGTGTTGGTTTAAATTTTTGTAAACAACTATCCTGAAAAGATCACGAGCTAAACAGCTGGCACAGAGTTTGAGCGTTCTGATGGTGCAGTAGTGCAAGTCATCTTGATCTGGTTTCGACAAACCCGCTGTCTGACTGCATCATTACAGTTCAACCTGGAAACATGGGAATCAGCACTGGCCAAACATATCGGTTATTCCAGCAAAACTGTGATCCAATCCGAATATTCCTCTGCATTCTGATCACTTTCCTGTTTATTGCCAATGTACAAATTCCCAACCTAAGCATGAAATGCTCCTGAGTTATCAATTTGTCACAAATCCACGTCCCCAAGATGATATCAACTGTCTGCCAAGCTCGACCTACAGGCAATGGGATGATTTAGAATGCTAATGGATATTGTTAGCTTTATAGATATAGAGTCATCAGCACAGAAGAGGCCCTTCAGCCCAAAGAGTCTGCTCTGACCCATTTACACTAGTCCTAATTTCCAATGCTGGGCCCAAAGCCTTTAATGTTATGTCATTTCCCATGTACATCCAAGTACCTTTTAAAGGTTGTGATGTTATCTGCTTCACCTTCCACCCCAGCAGTACATTCCAGACCTTCACGACCCTCTCGGTGGAAAACATTTCCTGAAATCCTCTAAAGCTCCTGCCCTTCATCTTAAACTGGTTGATTTGAACTTTTCCTCTGTATGAATTGCGAGGTAGACTCGATGCCAAGAAATCCTGATTTGAAATCACCCTGGCTAAAGCATACCAGTTGTTAGCTAACAGCAAGGTATCTAATCCTGTAATTAGAACTGGCCCTGTCAGGATCTGTAGCCAGAGGTAAATGAAAGATAGCAGGAGGGGTAAGATTTTGGAACACCAGACAGAAGAGTACTCCCGTTGTTGATGAGAGATTTAAATCCTTTACTTTTGCTCATACTGGCACTTCCTGGCCAGTAACTTATCAGAGGCAGAATTAAGTCAAACATCAAACTAATAAGTTACAAGAAAAACCCCCAAAGAATTAAGTTAATATCGCGCTTTGTAATCTCAAGATCGTATATCCCAAAGAGACACAGTGTTTGTTTGTATGCCAGTGTTACATGAGTGATGGTGCACTTAATCTTCCGATTGCTGAACGCGGAGGTTTGTGTGGTTTCTGATGTGTGCCTTGGGGTCCTTCAGGTCAATACAGACAATTGGACACCTCACTGTAAGGGTATTGCTGTTGGGGAATTATAATTTTTGTAAAAATTATTAGAATGAATTTTATTTTTGAAATGGAAAAGAATTCAATATTTCAGTCACAATCAAAACTTGCTATTGCTGTATAGCGTGAGTTAGGTGAAGTGACATATCCTTCTATATTCCTCTCGCGGCACGCTTAAAACCAAAGCTCACTTGATGTTGACATTTTAATTTCTCAAGCCAACACTCTCAGAGTGAAAACTGCAGTTCATGCAAACTTGTTTAATTTATTTATTTGCTATGGATTCATGCTGAGCTGGTGAAGAAAGATGGAGATTCTACAAATTCAGTGAATCCAGAACATCATCTCAAAAGGTGAGGGTGGAAGGCTGATTAGTAGCTGAAAATTATCTGGGATCTGACTAACAGTCTGGGCGGTGTGATAGTAATGTGTTACACTTCACTCAGGGAGTCCAAGTGTACGAGGCAACATGCTGTGTGTTCTATTCTGGAATAAGAGATAGCAACTGCACTTCAGAAATTCACCAAGACTCCTAAGGGAGCACCTTCCAAACCCATGACCACTTCCGTCTAGAAAGATGAGGGCATGGGAACACCGCTGTCAGCAAGTTCACCTTCAGGCCACTCTCCATCCTGACTTTGAAATATATCTCCATTCCCCCATTGTTGTCAATGGATTTCCCTCCCTAAGGACATTGTGGGTGAACCTTCAATACATAGACTGCAGCAGTTCAAGAAGGCAACTCACCACTATCTTGTCAAGGGCAACAAATCAAGGGCAATAAGTGCAGGCCAGTAAGGCTCACCATACCACAAACGAATAAATCAAAATACTGACAATAAAGCCTTCAATTTCTTTTCTTCCAATGGTTGACCGGGAATTTTACCCATTCTTACGACTTGCTACTGACATGTGTTGGAAGGATTTGCAACTTGATACTTGACATGTTTGGCCACATTGCACTTGTGCCTTCCTTAGCCATCCAGTCCTGGAGTGGGACTCAAACCCAGAACCCCTAGCTCAGAGGTGGGTACACTACTTGCTGCATCATCAGAGTCCCTTCAATAGTATAGGTCCCTCTTTAAATGAAAGTTCAAAAGGCTCCTCCCTGTCCCAGCCACTGTCCATTGAAATGTCCATTCAAGCATCTTTTAGGAGTGAAATGAGGAAACATTTTTTCACCAAAAGGCTAATGGAAGTTTGGAACAGTCTCTGAATGTTACCATGAAAAAAGCTGTAGATATTAATGATGTTTTCAATAAGTTTAGAGAGATTTTTGATGGCTCATGATTATCAAGAGATGTGGATGCAAGGCAGGGAACTGGAGTTGAGAGTTGAGAGACAGACCAACCGTGGTAAACTGATGGAATGGTCCTGAGGGGCTGAATGGCCTCATCTTGTTTCTAGGACTAGAAACTGACCAGCAAATCGTGAGTTCCATTGAACTATCAGAGAAGAGATGTCTGTGGTGTCTTTTAGAGTTATCTTAAATTCTGAGAAGTGCTAAGGCCAGACTTGCATTAAATGTACAAGCTGGCAATGCATTTATGTAAATAAGAGTTAAACTCTAAGCTTTAAGGGGGTGTTGATAACTGCTTTTACAATGACGTTATTTTTGGATAGTTGTTATGGCAGTAGACATTTTTCCTACATTACATCCATGCTGGTGCAAGTGTCTGTTTTAGGAACATGAATTTAGCTCCAAACTGTTTCAGAGTGTATTCAGATGTTGATGAATGCATTGGAGGCCCTTACAAAAGTTTCTGGATAAAATCAAGAAAGTTGATATCCTGCTAAGTTCCATCAAGAGTCAGGCTCTCCTTTATCATGTCAGGTTATTTTCTGCGGGAAGAGTAATTACATTTTACTTGACGATTACTGAGTATCGTTCATGGTTTTGCTGTTTGCTTTACTCAAGGGTGGGTGTGAAGTGAGCAACATTTATCAAAATTATCAACGTTTATCAAATTGACAATGTCATCTTGAAAAATATGGAAGTAAAAAAGTTTACAGTCCTCATGGCCCTGTGGATTCAATATTTAAATCAATGTTGTGATAAAGAGTGGCTGAAACATATAAGAGCCTTGTGAAGAAACATTTAAAGAAGGATCTTATGCTGTTGTGGTGCAATGGGTAGTGTCCCAGCCCTTGATCTCAAAGTTCTGGGTTCAAGTTCCACTCCAGAAGCTTGGGGAAGGTGGCTAAACGTTACAAATATCAACTTGTAAAGCCTTCCAGCAGAAGCCAGTGGAAGGTAATATGTGTGGGAACGATTCTTGGTCAGCCAAGGGATGGAAAGCACATTAGAACAATTGCTACCTATGGCTTTAGACTGCAACATGTGAGTGAGTGTTTCAGCATCAAGCTAGGCTCCCCAATTGAACTCTAACACAACATCGCTGTCACCTAGACTGTTAGATCCAAATTAAACAGTTCCACCCTCAAACAGTGCTGCTCAATCTAGAATAGGGTTGCTGTAAAAACCTCTGTGCTCCAATGCTTTAAGATGTCACTTGCTCAGCAGTGCCTTCCAGTGGATTCCCCATTATCTTGCCATCATCCCTCACCACAGCCACAGCCCACTTTTGTAACAACTGAAGGCTGCTGTGGAAATGATTTTCAAACTATTCATTGGCAACTTGCCAGTTAAGTTGAGGTGAGTCTTGACCCTGAAGATTGAGTATCCTTTGATTGGTGGCTATTTATCAAATCTTCTGGTTCTTTGGTCACTGTCACGAGCCTTAACCTAAAGCCCCACATGCTCCCAAGGCTGTTGCCTTGCCATGACCTTTCTGGAGTTGTGGGTGAAGCAACTGAAAATGTGTTGCTGGTCAAAGCACAGCAGGCCAGGCAGCATCTCAGGAATGGTTGACCACCTGGAATATTGCCTCAAACCAAGTTGTGTTGGGAAGATGGTAGAATGTTCTAGAAATCCCTGGGGTTATCTGCACCACTTTCAGTGTATCAATAGACAATAAGTGCAGGAGTAGGCCATTCTGCCCTTCGAGCCTGCACCACCATTCAATATGGTCATGGCTGATCATCCTTAATCAGTATTCTGTTCCTGCCTTATCTCCATAACTCTTGATTCCACTATCCTTAAGAGCTCTATCCAACTCTTTCTTAAATGAATCCAGAGACTGGGCCTCCACTGCCCTATGGGGCAGAGCATTCCACACAGCCACCACTCTCTGGGTGAAAAAGTTTCTCCTCATCTCTGTCCTAAATGGTCTACCCCATATTTTTAAGCTGTGTCCCCTGGTTCGGCATGTTTCCTGCCTCCAGAGTGTCCAACCCTTTAATAATCTTTTATGTCTCAATCAGATCCCCTCTCAGTCTTCTAAACTCAAGGCTATACAAGCCCAGTCGCTCCAGTCTTTCAGCGTAAGGTAGTCCCGCCATTCCAGGAATTGACCTCGTGAATCTACGCTGCACTCCCTCAATAGCCAGAATGTCTTTCCTCAAATTTGGAGACCAGAACTGCACACAATACTCCAGTTGTGGTCTCACCATGGCCCTGTACAGCTGCAGAAGTATCTCTTTGCTTCTATACTCAATCCCTCTTGTTACGAAGGCCAGCATGCTATTAGCCTTCTTCACTGTGTGCTGTACCTGCATGCTTACCTTCATTGACTGGTGTACAAGAACACCCAGATCTCTCTGTACTGCCCCTTTACCTAAATTGATTCCATTGAGGTAGTAATCTGCCTTCCTGTTCTTGCTACCAAAGTGGATAACTGTACATTTATCCACATTAAACTGCATCTGCCATGCATCTGACCACTCACCTAAGCTGTCCAGGTCACCCTGTAATCTCCTAACATCCTCATCACATTTTACCCTGCCACCCAGCTTAGTATCATCAGCAAATTTGCTAATGTTATTACTAATACCATCTTCTATATCATTAATATATATTGTAAAAAGCTGCGGTTCCAGCACTGATCCCTGCAGTACCCCACTGGTCACTGCCTGCCATTCCGAAATGGAGCCGTTTATCACTACTCTTTGTTTCCTGTCAGCCAACCAACTTTCAATCCAAGTTAGCACTTTGCCCCCAGGACCATGCGCCCTAATTTTGCTCACTAACCTCCTATGTGGAACTTTATCAAAAGCTTTCTGAAAGTCCAGGTACACTACATCTACTGGATCTCCCTCGCCCATCTTCAGAGTTACATCCTCAAAAAATTCCAGACGATTAGTCAAGCTGATTTCCCCTTCATAAACTGACTCTGACCTATCCTGTTACTACTGTCCAGATATGTCATAATTTCATCCTTTATAATAGACTCCAGCATCTTTCCCACCACTGAGGTCAGACTAACTGGTCTATAATTTCCTGCTTTCTCTCTCCCCCACCTTTCTTAAAAAGTGGTGCAACATTAGCCACCCTCAAATCCGCAGGAACTGATCCCGAATCTATCGAACTCTGGAAAATAATCACCAACGCATCCACGATTTCTCGAGCCACTCCTTCAGTACCCTGGGATGTAGACCATCAGGCCCCGGGGACTTATCAACCTTCAGACCTAATAGTCTCTCCAACACCAGTTCCTGGCAAATATAAATTCCCTTAAGTTCAGGTCCTTCAGCCACTGTTACCTCAGGGAGATTTCTTGTGTCTTCCCCAGTGAACACAGATCTGAAGTACCAATTCAATTCTTCTGCCATTTCTTTGTTCCCCGTAATATATTCCCTTGTTTCTGTCTTCAAGGGCCCAATTTTAGTGTTAACCATTTTTTTGCTTTTCACATACCTAAAAAAGCTTTTACTGTCATCCTTTATATTTTTGGCCAGTTTACATTCATACCTCCTTTTTTCTCTGCATATTTCCTTCTTAGTAATCCTCTGTTGTTCTTTAAAAGCTTCCCTGTCCTCTGTGTTCCCACTTATCTTTGCTATGTTATACTTTTTCTCTTTTAACTTTATATGTTTCTTAACTTCCCATGCCTCCTCCTAGGATCTTTCTTCCTTTTTGGAATGAACTGATCCTGCATCTTCTGCATTATCCACAGAAATATCTGCCATTGTCCCTCCCCTGTCATCACAGTTGCACCACTACGTGTGTGTGTGTCTGTGGGGGGGGGGAAGGATGAGGTTTGAGGGTAGAGTTTTTTCTGGACCATCTCATCTTGGTTGAGGTGGCCACAACAATTTACCAACATCAATATTTGTTTCAGTGTGTGGTCTCAACGAATCCAGCTGTAGACTCTGTGGGTACATGGGGCTGGATGGCATTACCAACAGTCAAGAAGCTGCAATGAAGATCAACTTTGAAGAACAGCCCGACTCCAAGGTACCATTGGAATCTTTAGTGGTTGTATCCTAAAATCATCGGCTGTGGCCTTCAATCCCTTTGCGATGTGCTTTTTTCTGGAGGTTATACTGCATAGAAACAGATCATTTAGCCCAATCACAGAATCCCTACAGCATGGAAGCAAGTCATTTAGCCCATCCAAAGAGCATCCCAACCATACCCATAACCTGCCCTATCCCGGTAACCCTGCAGTTCTCATAGTCCACCTAACTGGCACATCTCTGGACACTATGGGCAATTTAGCATGGCTAATCCACCTAACCTGTACATCTTTGGATAGTGGGAAGAACTCAGAGCACCCATATGTTTGAGTTTCTTTGGGTTAATGACGTCACTAACATATAAATAGAAAGCAGGACTTATCAGCAGTGCTTCGCCTGAGGCCTACTGAAGATGTTACCTAGAATGGTAATGAAACATCTGGAAATGAACCTTCTAGCTCAGCGAGCAAACCTACATCTGGAATTGTAACTCCTTGGGTGCTCTCAGCTTGGCCACCGGCTGGTGTCCTGTTGGAGAGGTCAAGCATCCTACCTTCCAGAGGGAATCAGTGACTCCCTTGGACTGTAGGATGCTTTTGGTAGATCACTGAGGCATTGGTCAGTCTGAATAAAAGTGGCCTCAGAGAGTCCACAATGAAAGCATAGAGTGGGGAGGAAATGGAGATTCAAAACAATAGTTCCAACCAATACAATAAAGGTTCCCAGTGATTATTTTCTAGATTGAATTCACTTCCTATATCATAGAATAAAGGTAACAATCACAGAATGATGCAGTGCTGAACGCCCACAGTATTTGAATGAGCTGTGCAATTAGTCTCTTTATCCTCACCACCTTGACATTGTTTCTCCCCTCCCCCTGTTTCACATTCTCTTTTCAAAGGATGCTTCCCATTCTTTACACAGCTCATTCCAGATTACAATAATCTCTTTATTTCATTAATTCTGGATCAGTCTCTCTTGGTGTATTGTGATACACCTCTGGAACAAAGGGAACTTGAGCCCAGACCTCCAGGCTCAGAAGTAGGAACATTACCACTGTACCACAAGAGCCCCAGATTATATTAGTTGCTGAGTAAAATAAACTTTTCTCATTTACTGACTGGTTCTTTGGCCAATCAGCCTGAATCTGTGTCCTCTGGTTACTGACTCACCTGCCAGTGGGTACAATTGCTCCTTATGTCCCTTCATGATTATAAATGTCTTTATCAAGTCTCCCCTAAAGCATATTGTTGTAAGAGGAGCATTCTGATCTTCCCGAACCCTAACCCTCATTCCTGATCCCATCCTGGTCAATCTACTCTGCACCCTCTCGAAAGTTATTATCCTGCTGAAATTCTAACACCCAGAATTAGATTAGATTCCCTATAGTGTGGAAACAGGCCCTTCGGCCCAACAGCTCACATCTGAAGAGTAACCCACCCAGACCTATTTTCCTCTGACTAATGCACCTAACACGATGTGTAATTTAGCATGGCCAATTCACCTGACCTGCACATCTCTGGACTGTGGGAGGAAACGTGACCCTTCTGGCTGTGGTTCCCCATACTTTTCTTTCTGTTGGATTCTAATCCTTAATCAATAAAGTAGTCAAATCATGACTGCATATGGACTGCAGCAGTTCAAGAAGGCAGCTCACCATCACTTTCTCAAGGGCAACTAGGAATGCGCCTAGCCATCAATGCCTATAACCCATCAGTGAATGAAAGAATACTTCTCAAAGAATTCCGATCTGAAAATTATGATTGAATCTGCTCCCATCACTCCAGAGCATTCCATATCACAACAACGCACTGCATTAAACCAATCTTCACTTCCACTTTGGCTCTTTTGCTAATCACCTTAACTCTCTGCTACTTACCAATCTTCTTGTCATTAAAAATTGTTCCCCTTTATTACTGTCTCAAACTCCTTCACGTTTCTGAATGTCTCGTGAGTTGTCACCTCAACCTTCTCTGCTTTAAGGGAAATGTTTTCTTCTCTCCATGTAATTGAAGCTCCTCATGCCTTGTACAATTCTGGCAAATCTTCTATCGGGTGGAAGGTACAAAAGTTTAAAAACGCGTACCAAAAGATTCAAGAACAGCTTCTTCCCCACTGTTATTAGACATGGAGTTGTACAGCATGGAAACATACTTTCAATCCAATTTATCGTTGTCAATCAGATTTCCCAAATTAATCTAGTCCCATTTGGCAGCTTTTAGCCCATATCCCTCCAAGTCCTTCTTACCCATCCAGCTATCTTTTAAATCCTGTAACTGTATCAGTCACCGTCACTTCCACTAGCAGCTTGTTCCATATACCCACCACCTTCTGCATAAGAAGCTACATCTTAAGTCCCAGTTAAATTTTTTCCCGCCTCTCACCTTAAACCTATGCCCTCCAATTTTGGACTCCTCTATCCTGGGAAAAAAGCCTTGTCTTTTCAACCTATGCATGCCTCTCATGATTTTATATACCTCTATAAGGTCACCCCTCAGCCCCAGCCTATTCAGCCTCTCCCTATAGCTCAGACCCTCCAACTCTGGCAACATCCTTGTAAATCTTTTCTGCACCCTGTAAGTTTCTAAACAGACCTCTCACATATTAGGGTTGACCTTTTCTGCACCTTCTCTATAGCTGTAATGCTATATTCTACATTCTGTTCCATTATCCTGATGTACTTATGTCAGGTATGATTTGCCAGTTAGTATGTGAACTATACTTTTCACTTTCTCAGTACGTGTGACAATAATAAATCAGACCAAATCTTTAAAATTATACACTTGCGTTTTGTGGATTTTGTTTACCTACAGAAATTCGGTTGTGCTAAAGCGCTGTACATATCTGATGCTGACAAACGCAAACACTTTCGGATTGTTTTCAGTCTCTTCCTTGGAACTGGCCAAGAGGTTGGCACCTTCTACAGTAAATTCATCAAGGTCATTTCAAAGCCATCCCAGAAGAAGCACTCTATTAAGAATGCAGACTGTAAGTATCACTGGGTAAGTGGTCAGTTAGAAAGTGAAATTAAAACAGAAAAGTTCTTGAGAAACTCAGAATTTCAAAAGACATTTGGATAAGTAAATAAATGGGAAATTTAGTTTGGGAAAATGGACTGAACTAGGGTGGACTAGTTGGACCAAAAAATCTATTTCCATGCTGTGTGACTCTAGGACTGTGAGCTCTGGCAACATCTGGGGAAAGAGAAACAGAGTTAATGTTTTGAGTCCAGTATTACTGTGTTCTTCACAGCAGCAGAGTAGGAATTAGAAAGTTCTCTCATGGAGATGGGACTGGGTGAGTGGCTGAGTCCAAAGGTCACAAGGTCCTGTCCAGCTCCAGGATCCTGAGTCCAAAAGTGATGCTGACAATCCAACGGATCACTGATAGACTGTCATACTGTTGGGGTGCAGGCTGTTGGACGAGTTGGCTGCATCAAGTCCAAACGTCCAACTGCCTTTTCAGGTAGATGTAAAAAATCCCACCTTACTACCTTGTAGAACAAACGGAAAGTTTTCCCCACTGATCTGACCGATATTTAACACTCAGGCAAAGCCACTTTAAAAAAAAATCTTCATTATCGTTTCCGTGAGCTCACTGTGCACAACCTGACTCCTGTCTTTATTCAAAGGAGTGACAACATGAAGAAAAGTGCTAGAGAAATCTCAGTTTCTATTTTGTACATAATTTAATTAACCTATTCTGATACAGTAGGGCACACCTCTGGGGCAGGTGAAACTTGAACCTAGGCCTCCTGAATCTGAGGTAGGGACACTGCCAGTTTACCACAAGAGTTTCCCTTTTTTTTGTAAGTCACAGATAATAAAGCTACCTCCAAACCTTTGCACCGCAATTATCTTAAAACAAGGAGGCAACATCCCCAGTATTTAGTTAATTGAAGCCTCATTAATTCTGAATCTCCAACAGTCAGCCGCTAATTTTATTTTTAAGTTATTTAAGTAATACAGAATCAATGAGCTGAATGATTTCCTTATTGTATCATTCCGTGACCTCTCCAAAGCCCCTTCGCCCTGAGTGCCTGTCACCTTGGGGTCTAGTCAGTGATGGGATGAGAAATGTTGATTTTGAGATATCTTCTATATTTTGAAAAGGGGCTATTCCCTCAGTACCCCATTGGACTGTCAGCCCAAATAACATGCCCAAATCTCGACAGTGAGACTTGAAATCGTCATTTCAATTCTTCAGTGCTCGATTGAGAGAGTCTGGTTACTATTGATGCTCATTACACTTGAATGGTTAAGCCTGGGTGTGGACTCAGGGGAAAGTGAACAAAGCGGAAAAAGAGCCAGAAATTCCAACTAGAAGGGTGGAGTAAAGTGCTGTGAACAAAACCGTGGTACATATTTACACAAGCTACTGTCACCTCGGTATAGCTCTGAGATAAAAAATACATAAGAGAACCCATTCAGATGTGAATGTGCTGCCCCAATCCCTGTGAAACACTGTACTCAAAGACACCTCCTTCTAATTGTTCAGGGTGTGTTATTGGGATGCAGTCTCTTCCACTCACAAGGTATTCACTGTTTAATCGCCTGTGCCCAGTATGTATCCTTTCAGGCTCCAAAGTGGCTTTGTTCAATCGTCTGCGATCTCAAACAGTCAGTACACGGTACCTGTGTGTGGAAGGAGAGGAGTTCATCGCTAGTGCCAGGCAATGGGCAGCATTCACTCTGCATCTGGGTAAGAGTTCACCATGAATCACATCAGCCTTTGCAAGGGGATACTTCTGATAGAAAATAATAGTCAACTTTGCTGCCTATCACTGTAACTTCACGAGCCACTATGGCAAGCTTTCATTAACTCACTGGTTCAATTTCCACTCCGTTCTGGGGCACCATGGTTTAGGAAGGATGTGAAGGCTTTGGAAAGGTCACAGAGTGTTGCAGGACCTCTGGTATCTCTGCAACACTCCAGTACTCAGGCCCCACAAGGGTCTGACACACTGTTGTAGATGCCCAGGGCTGTATATGACAAAATGGCTGTTAGGGGTTTTCTTTTTAACTGACACAGCCAATCAAAGGAAATTTTAGCTGATGTAGCATTTTATATTGCTCAAATCATGGCCGCACAACAAAATACCTCTGAGCCTTAGTGAGCTGGGACTAGGATGTAGACAGTAAGACTCTGATAAGGCAGCTTAGGTGAAAACCATCTGATTTGAGATTTCTGATTTTAATATGAAATAGAAAGGGAAAGCTTGACCAACCTGAAATGAGGCTTTTAAAATTAACTATAATTACATATTAGAGTCGACACGGATTCATACAAGAATAGAAGTTTACAATTTATTAGATATTGGGGAATTACATTTCTGAAGGCAGTTCGCCTTGGATGCAGAGACAGCCTTGAAGACACTTCTTTTTCCACCAGCAAGAAGAATAGAGCAGCACTGAAAATGTGTTGCTGGTTAAAGCACAGCAGGTCAGGCAGCATCCAAGGAACAGGAAATTCCTGTTCCTTGGATGCTGCCTAACCTGCTGTGCTTTAACCAGCAACACATTTTCAGCTCTGATCTCCAGCATCTGCAGTCCTCACGTTTTACTCGAATAGAGCAGCAAAAAGGTATAGGCATGGTGACTTTGTAAGAGTACTGAGAGACAAATAATGTGGCAAGGTGGGGTGGGGGGTTCAGAAACAGTGTTGAAATAGGGTCACTGTGGCCGAGAGAATAAACAACTGCTGCTTCACAAGTCTCATAAGAGGGAAGCTGTTCCTGACACTGTTAGCTTTGTCACAGAATCATAGTATTAGGTTTAACTACACATAACTTTATAAGTAACTTTATTTTAGAGCTGATATTACAAATAAGAGAACAGTTGGTGGAAATTAACATCCCTTTTCACCTTCTGTATTAAGATCAGCAATGGATATGGATTGCATGATCGAGTTTGAAAAGTCATTGGTAACCAGAAAGAGTACGATGTGGCTGGCAAATGTATAGGAAGAGACGGAACAATTAGTGTTAGAATGTGGTCAATAATCATAGGAGCCCAAGGACAGGTGATAGGGGGCCTGGCAAATATATGAGCTGATGGGAGGACCTAAGGTGGACCATAATGTTGACCATCATTGATCGTGTATTCACAGGATTGGATGTGTAGGTCCGATGGGAGGTGGCAAACACTGATGTCAATGTTGCATATAACCATTGTAAAGCATAATTTGTAAATATCCTGTTCTTTACTGGGAAAGGTAGAATGTCACTGACCTCTCCATCGATCTGCGCTGTAATTAAAAAGGCAATTGGGCCTCATGTGAAAGACCGATTTGGAGCAGTCTCTGACCTCTCCCACACACGTGGTTAAGGAGCTCCAAATAAAGATCGATTTGTAAACTGAACACGGGGCAGAAACTCCTCTTTAACATACATCTCCACCACTCACTGGCCGAGCTATTTAATAACACTTGCAGGAACACAGCTGACACTGGGGCCTGTGATCCCTTCCCATACACCCATAGTACTGCACTGAGCCACTGGAAGGAGACAGTGTTAGGAAAGTGCTCATATTGACCTCTAACATATTGTCAATGTCTTGGGCAGAGCACATCTGTACAGTTGGGCTTGGAGGAGGGAGAAACTCATTGCCCCAACTCTGACCTGTTTTGCCCATTTTGGAGAGGGGATGAGAGAGTTTGGGGTGTGGGGAGTGGGTGGGGTGCCATCCACGGTTTGAAAACGGATGTCTCCAGCTCCTGCTCATGCACAGACCACAGTGATGTCTGACCACAGAGCCCAGCCTCCGATTGTCTGTAACCCCTTTGATATTGGATCAAAGCCCCACCCTGCCAAGACCGTGGGCCCCTCAGCGGCAGTGACCACTCCACGTTTAGAAGTAAAGAGATCCTGTCCGCATATCTGGTCAAGATGAAATTTGGGACATGGAATATCAGGGCACCATGTTGCCCCATATGTTACAAAGTCTGCAGAATAAGCATTGGACTCACATGAACTCAGAACCTCTTGACCCTGAGTGAAAATGAGTCACCCTCTGGCCTAAGGGACTGCCTCCGGGAAGTAAAAGGTCAAAAGACTTCAATTACACAGAGAAACTGTAAGCTAATATTGGTCTCCTTAGAGAGAAGAGTGTTAGGGAGATTTATTAGGGATTCAAAGATTACAAAGGATTCCGATAGACTAAGTGTAGAAATGTTTTCAGGGTCAGGAGAGCCAGTTTCCTGAGAACACACATTTAAAATGATTGACAATGAACCAGAGGATAGGTGAGGAGATTGAGTTGCTATGAGCGAAATGTGTTGCCTGATAGAAGCAGATTCAGTCATAATATTGTAACGACGATGCTTCTTTAACAAGGCTATGCAGTCCTTGGCTTTTTTGTCAGAGAGTTCGTAAACAACACAGACTCCGAAAAGTTTGGGGGTTGAAGGATTTTTAGGGCTGATTTGATAATAACTAAGAGATAATGTCTCAGGCAGAGGCTTTCAAGTTTTAAAATAAACACTTGTGCAATAAAAGAGGTGTGGCCAGTTCTCCCAGTTTAGCATTGCTCTGATTTGGTTTGGTTTCAGCAGGTAGTATTGAGAAAGGCTGCTGGACCCAGGTCCAGGCTGGTCCTCTCTCTCTGTGACTTCTATCCTATAAGAACCTGTGTTTGATTTTACCTTTTGTGCCATGGGGTATTTATGGGGATTGTTACAAGTATTTGGTAGAGCATCATTAAGCTGCGATAATCTGTTGAGTTTTTGGATAGGTTGAGTTATTTGGTATTCTGTTTTCTGTTGTTTGTATTTCATTCGGTAATCTTGTAAATAAATTCTGTTTTGTTTAAAACTAAGTAGTTTGACCAGCTGATTCTCTCCTGGAATATCCGCGTTACACCTGCTTAAAACAACCAGCAAAGTCAGGGTCTGGGCTACCTTTCTGAAATGTTTTGAGAGCATCTGGCCTGGTCCATAACAATTTCCAAGTTGAAGAGAGGAAACAAAATAATTGAAGAAAGATGGTGGGAGTTGTTGGCAGGATGAAGGGGATACCTGTTTAAAGAGCTGGAACAGATCCAATAGGCTGAATTCTGGAACATTCCCTGAAATAATTTCTGGGGAGCAGGCAGAGCTTCTTACTGTGCCAACTTCATGCCTATCCCTAACGCTCTTGTTTCCTCAGCAGAGAACGACCAATGTCCAAGAGGTGAATTCTGTCCTGGGGATGGATACATCCGATATGGATCAGCTGTCAAATTAGTATGCACTACGTCAGGAGTGTCCTTACCAAGCATGGTATGACCCACATCAGGTGGCCTTTGCCTAGAGTGAAGTCCGGTTATCCTCACTATTGCTGCTTATTTTGTCCTCTTCTAGTTTAACTTATCACCTCATATGAGAGTGTCTGATCGAGAATTGTTAAACTATGACATGCGTCACTATCTTGATCAAAACACACTTTTCATGAGAAGATTAAGTCCAATGAGGCTGATCCCTAATAGCCCAGGGGGCAAAGAGTCAACCATATTTCTGTGGGTCTAAGTCATAATGTAGGCCAGACCAGTAAGGATGGCAGATTCCTTCCCCAAAGGACAGATGGGTGTTTCCAACAATTGGCAATGGTTAAATGGTCATCATTAGACTCTTAATTCCAGACATTTTAAATTGACTTCAAATTCCACCATTTGCCATTCCACCATTCAAATTGCTATACTTTGTGGCCTCAACACTGTCATTCATCTTGCTAACTAATTTGGGGTGGCACGGTGGCACAGTGGTTAGCACTGCTGCCTTACAGCGCCGGAGACCCGGGTTCATTTCCCGCCTCAGGCGACTCTGTGTGGAGTTTGCACATTCTCCCTGTGTCTGCGTGGGTTTCCTCCGGGTGCTCCGGTTTCCTCCCACAGTCCAAAAATGTGCAGGTCAGGTGAATTGGCCATGCTAAATTGCCCATAGTGTTAGGTGAAGGGGTAAATTTAGGAGAATGGGTCTGGGTGGGTTACACTTTGGCGGGTCGGTGTGGACTTGTTGGGCCGAAGGGACTGTTTCCACACTGTAGGGAATCTAATCTAAAAAAAATCTAATCTAAAAAAAAATCTAATCTAATCTACGAAATGATCCAATTATATTTATTCTCTGCTTTCTGTTAGCTAGCTAATCTTTTACCTGTGTCAGTATATTACTCCCAACACCAAGAGCTTTTATTTTGCATAGTAACCTTTTGATGTGGCACCTTATTGAATGGCTTTTGAAAATCTAAGTACAGCACATCCAATGATTCCCTTTCTTCTGCCATGCATGCTATTTACTCAAAGAATTCGTTAGACATGACTTTTGTTGAATCACATAATCCGTACAGTGTGAGAACAGGCTATTCGGCCCATTGAGACCACACCAAACCCTTTGAAGAGCATCCCACCCAGACCTGCTCCACGCCCCACCTTCGCATGAATCGATGAGACAGAGGAGCAGAAATTAGGCCATTCAGCCCATCGAGTCTGCTCTGCCATTCAATCATGGCTGATAGGTTTCTAAACCATATTCTCCAACTTTCTCCCCGTAACCCTTGATCCCCTTGACAATCAGGAACCTAGCGATCTCCGTCTTAAATATATTCAATGACCTGGCCTTCTGTGGCAGTGAATTCCATAGATTCCCCACTCTCTGACTGAAGTAGCTTCTCCTTATCTCTGCTGTAAAAGGTCATCCCTTTACTCTAAGGCGGTGCCCCATGTCCTACTCTCTCCCACCTTGGCTAATCCACCTAGCCAGCACACCTCTGATTAGCTGATGGGTTGCCATGGAGACAGCAACAGAGAAGTATAGGCTCTCCAAGTTCCCTTTTGTTTGTAGTGAAAATTGTTGTGATTATTAGATATTTGGCATTCTTGTGTTTGTCCACAAGTCAAAAAGCTTTGGCAACATAGCTCTCCCTTCATCAGTATTTATGGAAATGGTAGATATAGTTACCTCCTTGACCTAAAGATTGGTGTATATGTGCCATACCTGAGTAATAATTTGTATCTCACTGTGTTGATTGTGTGGCCAGATCATTCGGAAGGTGAACAAACAGTATGCAGTGCTGGATGTGGATGAACCTGTCTCTCAACTTCACAAATGTGCCTTTCACATCAAGGACACCAACAGGATGTATCTGTGTCTCTCCAATGAGAACATCATACAGTTCCAGGTAATGTCACCAGGACTTTCCGTTCCTGTATCTAGGGGAATCAGACTACTTGAAAGCTGTGGGTGAAGGATTGGTTGGCCAACGTCTTTTTAATTCTTTGGTGGGAAGTGGGGGTCATTGGCAAGGTCAGCATTTGTTACCCATCCCAAATTGCCTTTGCACTGAGTGACCTGCTCAGCCATTTCAGAGGGTGGTTAAGAGTCAGTCACATTGTTCTAGTCCTGGAGTCACATGTCAACTAGGCCGGGTGAGGATGGAAGATTTCTTTCCCAAAAGGACTTTAGTGAATGAGATAGGTTTTTACAACAATTGAAAACAGTTTCACTAGCATACTTGGGATGTTTCAGCAAATGCTGTCCAATTGTGGAATCAAGAACTCCAAACTGATGCTTTCTTCTGACCCTTCAAAGGCGACCCCTTGCTCTAAGGATGTCAATAAGGAAGTACTGAATGATGGTGCATGCTGGACAATCATTGGCACCGAGACTGTAGAATACACATTTAGTGAGAGCTTGGCACAGCTTCACATGCCTGTCACTCCTATTCCCATCATCAGCAGCCTTGAGGTAAGAGATTTGTAGTAATCTCAGAGAATGTCTGATGGTATTTAACACTTTGTCCTGTCCCTTCATTTAGATATTTAAACTGGGAAACCATTTCAAGGGTCAATGTCAATGTTGCAGAAATAGAAGGAGTGTGCTGGCGAAACACTGCAGTTCTGGCACCATCTGTAGAGAGAAACAAATATTAATGTTTTGAGTATGACATGACTTCAGAGCAGTATGCAGTGCTGGATGTGGATGAACCTGTCTCTCAACTTCACCATCTGCAATGATGTGATTCAAGCCAATCTTGTCAGGCATTAGATTGAGTTTCTGAACTTCCAGTCGAAAGTGAGCACTGCAGATGCTGGAGATTAGAGTCGTGAGTGTGGTGCTGAAAAAGCGCAGCAGGGGGCAACATCTGAGGAGCATGAAAATCAATGTTTCAGGCAAACGCCCTTCATCGGGACTTCTAGTCCAGTGACATTACCACAATGTCACCACTCCCCCAATTTGAGATTGAACCAATTCTAAATAGCCAGCGGAAATTTCTTCCCTTTTGCAAGATTTTTCAGCAATATTGTAAATAGTGAGCTTTACATGCCACGTAAGGTCTAAGAAAGAAGCACTAGACAGAATACTATCCAATGGATAGAGCTTAGTGGACGCTTCTCTGAGCCTGAGAGATGGTTTCCTTTCGTCAGAAAGAAAGAACTTGGTGTTGAGACCTAAGTGGAAGGGGGTTCGCTGTCTCTTTCCAGTTCCACTAGTCCAAGGGTCACAACATAAATTTTATTGTCTCACCCAATTCCTAAAGTTGACTATCATTTGTTTTCATGATATTAAACTTTGAATAAAATGATCTATCAACCAGGTTTTGTTAATAATCATCAAACCTATTAGTTTATTATAAAACAAAACTTATCCCATAAAAATGTAGCATTGATTAACACACACAGCTTGTATGAAAATATAAATGGTTACTCTCTAAATATCCCAAAATATGCATACAACACCATGCATAAATTAGAAAACAAAGAACAGATTTCTTCTTGCACAGATTCAGTTAAAAACACTTTGATATTTGGTCTATCTCCCTGAACACTTTTGCTTAATAAGAAAAAAATTATCTCAGATTTTAAATTAGCGACTTTTTAAAAATTCATTCATGGAATGAGGG
This sequence comes from Hemiscyllium ocellatum, assembly GCF_020745735.1. Classification (NCBI taxonomy): domain Eukaryota; kingdom Metazoa; phylum Chordata; class Chondrichthyes; order Orectolobiformes; family Hemiscylliidae; genus Hemiscyllium; species Hemiscyllium ocellatum. Next base: position 60,319,362 of record NC_083415.1, read on the forward strand.
CATCACTGGCCTGGCCAGCATTTATTGCCCAGAGGGCAGGTAATAATCAGCCACATTGCTGTGGGTCTGGAGTCACATGTAGGCCAGACCAGGTAAGGATGACAAATTTCCTTCCCTAAAGGACATGAGTGAACCAGATGGGTTTTGCCTTTGAATTGGCAATGGATTCATGGTCATCCATAGAGTCTTATTCCAGATTATTATTCAATTTAAATTCCACCATCTACCATGCTGGGGTTCAGACCTAGGTCTCCAACATGTTACCTGGGTCACTGGGTGAATAGTCTAGCGAAAATACCACTACGCCATCACCTGTCTCAACTGATCCAACTTCCACTGCTGTTTGTGGAAGAGAGTTCCAAACATCTGCCACCTTTTGTATGTAGAAGTGTTTCCTAATATCTCTCCTGAATGGTCTGGCCCTAATTCCCAGCCTATGCCCCTAGTTCTAGAATGCCTAATCAGTACAAATAGTTTATTTTTATCTAACCTGTCTTTTCCTGTTAATATCTTGAAGAGTTTGATCAGATTGTCCTTTAACCCTCTAAATTCTTGAGAACACAGGCCTAATTTATATAATGTCTCTTCATAACGTAACCCCTGAAATCCAGTTATCATTCTTGTAAATCTGTGTTGTGCCCTCTCCAAGACCAATATATCCTTCCTAAGGTGTGGTGTCCAGATCTGCTTACAGTACTCCAAGTGGGGGTTTAACAATGGTTTTATGTAACTGCAGTATAGCTTCTGTGTCCTTGTACTCCAGGTGCCTCGATATAAAGGCCAACATTTCATTAGCTTTCAGTGCACACGTGATGCCATATACTCTTAACCTCTCTCTCCATCAGCACCGTCTCATGTTGTCTCAAAGCTGCACTGCCCCCCAGTTCCACTTCATCCTTCAGCTCGTTCTAACAATAAACATCTCCTTTTCAGGCATTATGGAACATAAGACGCAACATCTCAAGAGATACCCTTGCCCCTCTGGAATCTTCTTCCCCTCCCCTCCTCTCTGACTCAATCCCCTCTCCTAATCCCACTTCCTGCTGTATAATTATTATCCCTACTGACTTTCCGCTGTCTGATGCTGAACATTCTGTACTCAGTAAAAGTCTCAGTTTTATCCCCCTGCACTCCCACCTTAATGAATTTTGGGCACGACATGACATATCAAGGGTCATTGGACTCAAAACTTTAACTCTGTGGCTCTCTCCACAGATGCTGCCAGACCTGCTGAGTGTCTCCAGCAATTTCTGCTTTTGTTACAGATTTCCAGCATCTGTGGTTTTGTGTTATCTATGGACATTCCCCTGTCCACTACCTTACTTGCCTTTGCAACAATTTCTTGAGGTTTGTCAGGCATGACCTACCTGTAGAAACCAATAGAAAGCAGGAAACACCAGCAGTGCTTCAACTAGAGGCTCACTGAAGATATTACCTAGCATGGTAACGAAATGTCTAGAAATGAACCTTCCAGCTCAGCGAGCAAACCTACATTCATTACCTGTCATACGTCCATGCTGGCTTTATCTGATTAATGGGAAATTTTCAAGATGTTCAGTTACCTCCCCCTTGATCATAGACCATGGCAGATTCACCACCACAAATGTTATGATAACTGGTCAGTAGTTCTCTGATTTTCCTCTTTTGCCCTTCTTAAAAAGTGGAGAGACATGTGCAATTTTCCAATACAAAAGGACGACTCCTGTATCTTTATAGTCAATGAAGTATTTTACCAAGTGTAGTCACTGTGGTAGTGTTGGAAATGCACAGCCATTTTTCACACACAGGTTCTGCATACAGTAATGAGATAATCATCAAGATCATCTGTTTTTCAGTGATGTTGGCTAAAGGTCAAGCCTGAGACAGGACACTAGAGAAAAGTTCCTCTGGGTATAATAGTGCCATGGCATCTTTAATACTCCTCCATGAAGGCTAACAAGATCTTGGTTTGATAGTTCACTTGAAAACATTGTCTTCTTGGTCATGTGGCTGAAAGAGAATGAGCACACTGCAAGATCCTGATGTTTGTGTCTGACTGACCCCTCATAACCTTGTAGGCCATTATTTCAATTCCAATTACAGTTTCTTCTCTCTTTTCCCAAGCTGAATGGAGGAGGTGATGTAGCAATGTTAGAAGTACAAGGAGAGAACTTCAGCCCAAATTTGAAAGTGTGGTTTGGTGATGTGGAGGCAGAAACTATGTACAGGTAAGACCTGTATTAGACATTAGACTTGTACCTATAGACATCTTGAGCTGACTGTACTGAACCGAATGTTTTTAGAACCCAAATTCTTTCATGTTCATTGAGTAGTACAACACCACTCAGTCTATCATGTCTGTGCTACATTTCTACTTCAGAAAAATTGCATTAGAATTAGCTCAGAGAAAGTTCTCTTGACTTATTCCTGGGATGACAGTCTCCATTAGAAGAATGAGAAGTGATCTTATTGAAACATGAGATAGGGATGCTGAGAGGATGTTTCCATTTATGGGACAGTCTTGAGTGAGGAGACACAAATTAGGGACCTCCTGGTGAAGACAGACATGAGGAGATCTTTTTCTTTCAAAGGATCACTGGTCTGCAGAATTATGTTCCCCAAAGAGCAATTGGAGGCAGGATCATTGAATATTTCAGTGGATTCCACTTTGACATATAGGGATAGATAGAAAAGAAGAGTTACAAAAAAGAGAGATACAATCGGATCATCCATGAACTTATCAAACAATAGAGCAAGCTTATGCATCAAATGCTCCTAATTAATTTGATATGCTCTGCAAGAAACTTCCTCCATACTTTTGCCCATATTATCTGCATAATCTTCTATTCCTTTCTCCCTGCTGAGTTTTTATAGCTTCTCCTGAAGTGTAACTGTTTGATTCAGTTCCTGAGTTCCCCATTCTAACCACTTCATTTGTAAAGAAATTTCACCTGATCTCCCTATTATATTTATGAACTGTGGGTTTTTTTTATTTAACCCATTTTTCTAATCAGCCTGTTCAGACATGTTATTACACACCTCTGAGGCAGTGGACTTGAAGCCAAGTAGGGACACTACTTCTGAACTATAAGAGTCCCCTGGACTGTAGTTTTGGACTCTCTGACAAGTGAAAACACCTATGTGTGAAATTGGTTTGAAGCAGGCTTGGAGCAAATTAGGAACCAATCTTTGACTGCACCCAATCATTCCATTACAGATAATAGATTAAAGATCAAACTATTTTTGAGATTAGTTTCCTGGGCTTCATTGTATATATTCTATAAATACAAAATAATATATAAGATTAAATTACTTACTGTGTGGAAACAGGCCCTTCGGCCCAACAAGTCCACACCGACCCTCCGAAGAACAACCCCAGACTCATTCCCCTACCCAACACTATGGGAAATTTAGCATGGCCAATTCACCTGACCTGCACATTTTTGGACTGTGAGAGGAAACCAGAGGACCTGGGGGAAACCTATGCAGACACAGGAAGAATGTGCAAACTACACACAGGCAATTGCCTGAGGTGGAAATTGAACCCGGGTCTCTGGCGCTGTAAGGCAGCAGTGCTAACCACTGTGCCACCGTGCCACCCAAATATTACTATATGTTAGGATTATAACTAAAGTGTTGTGTTAAAGTGTTCCAGTAGGAAACATTTCACAGCCACATTTAAGAATCATGTAATGTGTAACTGAACCAGTAATACCCCTGCCTGTTACAGTCTGAATTGGGACCTCTTCAGTATAAGCAGCCTGTGAGTATTAAACTAGTTAGAGTTCTCACTTCTTCAAGCTTGATGTGCTTGATTCAAACATCAAACTCACAACATGACATCCATGTTGCTGGTTTTTAACTTGATTTGAAATGAAAAACATCAGCAATCATTTCCACACTCCATGGTAAGTAAAGTTAGTGAAACATCAGCTGACTCACTTTGAGCCCAATTGGTATTGCTAGCCTCTGTCAAACCATTTCATGAATTTAAATCATTGCCTCAATATGTACGTATGTGAACTTTATATGATCTATGTGTACACAACATATAGTCATATCATAGAATTACTACAATGTGGAAGCAGGCCATTTGCCCTGTCGAGTCCATACTGACCCTCCAAAGAGCATCCCACACAGATCCATCCCCTTACCTATAACCCTGCATTTTCCCTGGTGTACCCATCTAGCCTGCACATCCCAGGATACATGGAGCAATTTAGCATGGCCAATCCATCTAAGTTGTACAACATTGGACTGTAGGAGGAAACCCACACCGACAGGGGAGAATGTGAAAACTCCACACAGTCACCTAAGGGTAGAATCAAACCCAGGTCCCTGGTGCTGTGAGGCAGCAGTGCTAACCACTGAGCCACCAACCTCCCTGCACATATGCATGCACATCCACTTGCAGAAACACTGACATTTGGCATGGGGTATGTAGAATATTGATTTATTTTCATTCATGGGGTGTGGGTATTGCTCGTGAGGTCAGCATTTTTTGTCCATCCTAATTGCCCTTCAAGGCAGTCAACCACATTGTGCTAGATTTGGAGTCACTTGTAGGCCAGACTGGATAACAATGATAGATTTCCCTTGCTAAAGGAGATTATTGACCCAGATAGGTTTTTATGTCAATCGCTGAAGGTTGCATGGTCACCATTAGTGAGACATTAAATTCCATTTCCTCAAAATACTGAATTTAAATTCCTCTAGCCGCCCTGTCCCCAGAGGATTAGTCTGAGCCTTTTGATTTCTGTTCTGGTGACACTAGCACAATGTCACCATCTTCTCTAAAAATGAATGATCTCTAAAGTTCTTAACTGGAAAATAGGAGAAGATTGAACATTTGAAGTAATCACCTGAGACCTTGGAAAGAGTTTAACAGAAGAGGTTTAACAAGGCATGTGTTATCTGAGGGATGGGGTCTATAGTAAGCCAGAAATGGGAATTGGGAGAGCTGGATTCTCATCTATTTTATGTCTTTCCTTGACAGAAATCCCAAATCGGTGATCTGTGTGGTGCCTGATATCTGTGCATACAGCAGTGAATGGCGTTGGCTCCGACAGCCTATCACGGTTCCCCTCTCTCTGATAAGAAGTGACGGAATCATCTTCTCCAGCACCTTCACTTTCACCTACACCCCAGAACAGGGCTGCCTTCCCAGGCAGGCAGTGGTCCGAGAGATCCCAGAGGAATCTGACAACTTCCTGAACACCATCCATCAGGAGTTCACTCGCACCAATTTCCACCTCTTCATGCAGAGTTAAGAGCCTGCGAAACACCAGTCTTCATCCGCCCACGTGCTCATACCCACCAGGATCCGTTCACCTCTGTGAATGCTGATTTACAAAGGCTCCCGGTTTAGCTATCCTAGATTTAAACATTCTCATCATTGTTTGGTTTTTAATCTGGAGTCTTGTGACTCCAATCTCTCCTCATTCCTCTCCACTTTTCCAGATTACAGTGGGAATAACCAGCTTTCAGTGGGGGAACTCAAGGGAAGCAATCAAATCAATGAATTCTTATGAAACAAATGCAATTACTGGAATTTATAATTGTTATGTAAATTTTTGTGAGAAATAAATTCTGATTTTATTACCCTCTTGATCAGGGTCGATTGACTTTGACTGCTGATTGATCTAGGCTAGCCCTCACTCAAACGGACAGGAGTATCGTGTCTAGACACCTCCCTTCCCCTTTCCACACCCACTCAGTCTCCTGGAAGTAGAATTCCCATCATTCTCAGTTTATTGCTGAAGGTTTCATCACATGACCCTGTGTGTCTCTATCCACCCTGCACTCTCCTTGCTTGTCTAAATAGGCATTTCTAAATTTGTACAAAAACAGAAATTGCTGGAAAAGCTCAGCAGGCTCAGTGACCCTTCTTCAGAAGTCTGCTTTCTCTCCACAGATGCTGCCAGACCTGCTGAGCTTTTCCAGCAATTTCTGTTTTTGTTTCTGATTTACAACATCTGCTGTAGTGAGAGGATTCGAGTACTGGAGCAGGGATGTTTTGCTGGAATTGTACAGGGCCTTGATGAGATCACACCTGGAATCTTGTGTGCAGTTTTGGTATCCTTACCTGAGGAAGGATGTTCTGGTTATGGAAAAAGTGCAATGAAGGTTTATCAGACTGATTCCTAGGAAGGCAGGAATGATGTATGAAGATTGTTTAGGACAATATTGACTGGAGTGAGGAAGAATGTTGTGAGTGGGGGGTGATCCCTTTGAAACCTATAAAATTATCAGAGGACCCAACATGGTAAATGTAGGATAAATGTTCCCAGTGACCAAGCAGTCTAGAACTAGAAGTCACATTCTAAGTTTAAGCCATTTAAGATTCAGACAGGGAGAAATTTTTTCACCCAGAGAGTGGTGAGCCTGTGGAATTCGCTGCCACAGAAAGCAGTTGGGGTCAAAACATGTGGTTTTAAGAAAGAGTATAACTCCTAGGGCTGAAGGGGCCAAAGGGAGAAAACAGAAACAGAGGAATGAGTTGGATAATCAGCCATGATCATAATGAATGGTAGAACAGGCACAAAGGGCCAAATGGCTTAACTCTGCTTCTTTTTTTTTGTTTCTTTGATCCAAGTGTCTTTGACAAGACCGGCATCTTATTTCCCATAATTATTTGTTCTTGAGAAAGTACATCTGAGTGTCTTGCTATTTCAGTGGGTAGTTAAGAGTAAATCCCATTGCTGTGGGTCTGCAGTCATATATAAAGAAAGGAAAGATTTGCATTTATATAGCAGTACTGGTCATCTCTAAGATCTTTAGCCAATGAAGTACTTTTGAAGTTTTGTCATTGTTGTAATAGAGGAAGCACAGAAGGGCTTATGCTCGAAACGTCGAATTCCTTATTCCTGAGATGCTGCCTGGCCTGCTGTGCTTTGACCAGCAGCACATTTTTGGAAGCACAGAAGATGCACAGCAAGTTCAAACCCATAGAAATGTGACAATTCTGTTCTGCCCTCACAAATGTTTTCCTTTCAGAGTATTTATCCAATATCCTCTTGAAAGTTGCTGTTCAATTTGCTTCCACCTCTCTTTTAGGCAGTGTACTGCAGATCATAACTGGTTGCATAGTCTCTGGTTGGGTTTTGAATTGGAGCACAGACACATGGTTCCAGGGATCAGCTTGATTAATTCGAACTATAAAGGGGAGATTTTTTTCTCTCCATCCACAGGAGGATGCATGAATATTAGCCGCTGGAGTCCTGTCAGCTGTGATTTCACACGGCTGTTCTGTACAAGTGAGGGGCCTCACTTGTGACACCATTCTATAAATGTGCGAATTGACCTCCAGGAACATCCCAAAGGTCTATCAAAATCTCAATTATGAAAACTTAACAGAAAAGGTTGTAATTTTCTAGACCTGGGCCAGATAACTTGTGGGAAGTGGAGTCAAAACCAACAGAATCTCAATATGTAGAAACAAATTTTTAAACTTCCAGTGTCAGGGTGAGAGAAAATGGTGTTCTGGGCCCCACAAGGAAAGCTTTAGCTTGTGCCCTACCCAGGACCTCCCATGCCTCCTGTCTGTTCACCCCATCCCCAGCCAACCAATCACTAAGCCCTTTTTATAAATCCTCCGCCCACTGGTTACTAATGTCACCCTAACACCAACCTAATCTCACGCTGTTGAGGGGAGTCCACTTTGGTGCCTTGGGGTTTAATGGGGCCTACAATAACAGACTATCAGTTTTATTTCACTTTTAGTCATACCACAATCATCGGACAATGAGCTTCAGATTAATACCATAATGGGGATTCTATGTTCTTCCTGTCTCTGAATGTTCTGTCAGAGAAAACACATAAGATGTTAATGAGAAACAGACCTGTCTCCTCATATACATTCGAAGGAAAATGGTCCCATTGTCTTTAAGGGAAATTTTAGTAACAATGGTTTGCATTTATATAGCATCTTTAAGTTAGAACAACATCCCGAGATTTGCAGGAGCGATTACCAAGCAAAAACTAACACTAAACCACAGAAGGAAATGTGAGACAGGTGACTGAAAAATTCATCAAGTATATAGATTTTTAAGGATGAGTGCTGTAGAGTAGGAGGGTGGAGATGTGTGGGGGTCAGCGAGAGAATTCTAGAGCCTGGGGCCCAGGCAGCTAATGGCACAGTCCCCGCTGGTGAAGCCATGAAAATCAGGTATAGGCAATAAGCCAGAATCTGATGATTGTGGAGGTGTTTGCACATAGATGATCACATTTTGGAATAAAAGTTCAGCATTTGGAGGAACCTCTCAATAGGTGTAACCTCTCTGCTGTTGACCTTGCTCATGGCTGTCCAGCACATCTCCATTTCACCATGGCTCTCAGTTTACTGAGTATGCAATGCAGACTAACTGGCTCATTCTGCAATAGGCTGTGAGTCTCTCACTGCATCCAGGAAAAATATTCACTGCATGTTATTTTGTTTGGTTACAGAATGTTCTAGTCAAACAGTCGTGGGCATTATGAACCACAGGGAAGCACAGGGCATTTCCCACTGGCATCTTAGCCTGAATTTTTAAAGGCTGCTTTTGGCTATGCCACAATGCTTTGAATAAATGTACTAACATCTCCAGAGATCATAAACTCATAAGAAATAGGATTTGGGTAAACTATTCAGCCCCTCCAGCCTGCCCCACTATCCATAAGATTGTGGATTACCCGATGTGGCCTTTATAGCAGCGTCCTCTGGCCTGTCACCATAATTCTCGGCTCTCTCATGTCAATCAAACTCTCTGTAACTCTGCCTTGAATGCATTCAATGGCCCGGTCTGCACTACTCTCTCTGTCAAAGAGACGTCCAAAGACTAACCACCTTGGAGAGAAGAGATTCAAACTTATTTCTGTTTTAAATGGGAAGCCACTTCTCTCTAAACTGTCTGGATTCCCCCATGACATCTTCCTAGCATCGGCCATGTCAAGCCTCTTTAAAATCTTTCATGTTTCAGTAAGATCAGAGCCTCCCCTACGGCCAAGTATTAGGCATCAGTCTCACATTGTTGATCCTGAGCCGAGGGTGTACTGACTTCCGAGGGGAGGGACAGACTTAGCCTGTGGCTGAAAGGGTTACGTTGTGAGGATTGGCTGTGTGAATATGAACCCTGAAATGTTGAAGGGTTGAGCTGCTGAAAATGATTTAAGGATTTTTTAGGGTCGGTATGGTGAAATTGTATACTTCCATCATAGGATGAATAAAGAGAACAAGGGAATAGATTTTAAAAGTAGAAGTAGGCTGTTCAAAATTGAAATCAGGAAGACACAACCTGGAGCAGAAATAGACCATTCAGCCCTTCAAGCCTGCTTCAATCCTCCATTCAATATGATCATGGCTGATTCTCTAAGTCAATGCCAAATCCCAGCTTTCTCTCTGTACTTCTTATGTCTTTAAGATATTTTTTAAAAGCAATCCCTTTCTTAACTGTATTGAGATTGGACCTCCACAACCTTCTGTGGTAACAATTTCCACAGATTGACCACCATCGAAGAAAAGAAGTGTTTCCTCATCTGTCTATCCCCATATCCTGTGACTGTGACCTCTGGTTCTATACTCCTCAACCAGGGGAAACCTCTCTGCACTCAGTCTGTCTAACCCCGTCAGAATTTTATAGGCTTCAATCCTCATCCCTCTAAAAGTTCGACTCATTAAAATAGGATAACTCATGGCTTGTCCCAAATGGTGTTCCATGTCTGTGTTTGCATAAGCTATTGGGACAGAGATGTCTTCCTGGAACAGCTATAGTTGGCTGAAGTCTCTTTGCAGGAGATAGTTGGGTAGTTTCCATAAAAATCCTCTTCAGGAACTCTTTCCAAAAGGTTGTTTCCAGCTCATGCACTTTACTGTGAGGATTTGCAAAGAAAGACAGAGAGAGAGAGAGAGAGAAAGAGTTGTTGCTCTTTGGGTAGGTTGAAGTCTCCCACTGAGTTCAGAAATGCAATAAACTTATTTTACCTTTAAACTGGTTATTGTGAGCTCTCTCTGAAAGTTCTCTGGACTGTATGACACGATCTTTCAGTTCTCTCATTGTTTCCGTTAAAATTTGTTCCTTTTTCTGAGCAAAGCCTTGTTTGTTTAAAAGTTTGAGATATATTTATGTGTACGCGGGTAATCCTATTAAAAGGTAATATTTAAATCACATCTCTTTATTACATGTCTATAAGACATGGAATAATACTCAAGACATATTGAACATTTGGACAAGTTTCACCAGAGATGAAATTGAAACATGATGTGCCTTAAATGGGAGGACAAAGTATCCAACATTGAGTTACTTGAAAGAAAAAAATATAGAATTGAGTCACACAGATGGTGTCAACATATGGTATGTATGACAGACGATAACATTCAAAATTCTAACACCAGCTTGACGCAACCTGTAAGACAGGCTGACATCAAGATTGGGCAGAAGTGAGAACTGCAGATGCTGGAAACCAGAGTTTAGATCAGAGTGATGCTGGCACAGCAGGTCAGGCAGCATCTGAGGAGCAGGAAAATCGTGTTTCAGGCAAAAGCCCTTCATCAGGATGAAGTGCTTTTGCCCGAAACATCAATTTTCCTGACATCAAAATTGAGGACTCCCAGGTGAAATACGAGGAAAGGGGGGACTAGAAGGAATTACCTGGGGATTAAATGGTGTGTTGTTTCATTTGAATAGCACAAAGAACACAGGGAGATACAGTCAGTTCTGATATAACGCAAAAATTCCGTTCTTGGGCGATATTGCGTTATAAGAAACTCATCAACATCCATGCCATTTAAACTAATGGAGCCAGAATCACGTTACAGCCAACACAGGTAAGAAACGTTCACATACTATAAATAAGTCTAAAATCTTCAGTTGTGTTAAAGCCAATTCGCATTGAAGAAACACACATCACAGTAGATCCGACTGTAAATGGACAAAAAGTAAATTAAAAGACTGCCCCAACACAATGAAACAATTCACCCTTGACCATACTGTGGGTAGCTATGCAAGTCTGCAAACTTGGGCTTTCTCAATGTGACTTCTAAGAGACCGATTCAATGTCTAAGGCCCTGTCTGCTTTCTTAGGCAAAGACAAAAGCGCTCAACTCCAAAGAAGAGCCAGAGTAGTCTTCTGGTGCAGTGGCACTGTCCCTACCTTTGAGCTGGAAGGTCTAGGATCAGTTTCACTTGCATCAGGTGTATCATGACATGTCATCAAAGAAGAGAAGGAGGATTGTCCCTCAGTCTTCTGAATGATATTTATTTTCATCACAGTGAACAAATGATTTGATCACTGCTGTTTTATGGAGCATGAATTGGCAGCTGAGTTAATGTAGACAACAGTGACTGCACTTTCAAAGGTAAGTGAATTCTTTGTGATATCCCGCGGTTGTGAAAAATGTTTTAAGGCTTCCAGGAGATTGCTGCCTGTTTCTAACTCTGTCACTGGTTCTGACATTACAAACCTCTCAAAGTGTCGGTTGTCAAATGTCAGGCTGTCAATGTTTGCAGTGCTGTCAGAAATTGCTGAGCTTTCACACACTGAAGCTGTCCTTTCTATTACAGGTCTCTTGATTTTTTTTTAAAACAGAAACCCATACGATGTTTTGTTTTTCCTGGAACCTAAACTGGAGGTATTTGAGGAGAAAATACTTTCTGCAAGACTTGCACAGACACCACTGTATACTAGGCTTAGTGTACCGTAAGGGCTTAAATCATACAGGCAAGTCATGCTTCATAGTGGGATCACAATGGACCATTCAAAATAGTTTTGCACTCTCTGAGTTAATGTAGTAACTGCTTGTGCAGTAACAGGGAGGGGGTTCATGAGTGGTTCTCAGAAAATTACCAGGATTGCAATGTTTCATTTTGATTAGGAAAGAATAATGGAGGTTGTGCAGGTGGTGAGGAACTAGCTGATCAGTTGTCATTGAATAGAAAGGGATGTCAAAGAAGGAATCAAAATGTTCACCCTGAACCCTCTTGCAACGTTAACCTTACCCACCCTATTCCATCAATAACTCCGAGCTTTGCAAAATGCTTTACATGTCAATATAAAACATCAATATAAAGAAGAGGACTGCACGATGCTGGATTTCTGAAACAAAAACAGAAATTGCTGGAGAAACTCAACTAACCAGCAGCATCTATGGAAAGAAAACAGTTAATGTTTTGCAAAAGCAGAAATTGCTGGACAAGCTCAGCAGGTCTGGCATCATCAGTGGAGAGAAATCAGAATTAATGTTTTGATTTGAATGAACCTTCTGAGGATCTCTTTCAGTTTTTAGTTAAATTTTTCCGTCCAGTGACCCTGCTTCAGAACTTTCTCTGAAGATGATTTTGAAGAAGGGTCACTGGACCAGAAAAGTTAACTTTATTTACTCTCCACAGATGCTGCCACAAGTCAGCCATGATTTCATTAAATAGTGGAACAGGCTCGAGGGGCTTAATGGCCTACTCCTATTCCTATCTTCCACCATTCCTATGAAAGGTCGTTCAGCTCACATTCATCCTTCCCATGGCCCCCCTAAAATTTGAGCCTGAACACACGGTGCAATTAGCTTAATCATGAGATTAGGGTTGGATTTTCATGTCCTCAACTGGGTGGAAATTGGCTCACAAAATGCTTTTTTTTTAAATAAAGGGGTAAGAATTTCCCTGTGCTTTTCTGACCCCACTCCATTTCTGTGTGGCTCTTTCATGGGTCAGGGTGCAAAATGCACACACACCCCTCTGAGATCCATGTTCCCATTTTGAGGAGAAAAGAGAAAAGGTATTTCCTCACACACACTCTTTTTATCTTCATACTTATTTTGGAATAAATGTAACTCCTTACAGACTTCACTGAAGGAAACCTGCCAGAGAGTTGGAAACACTCTGACAGGTAATTATAAAATTTTGACACTTTCAAATATCACTATCAGATGCTTATATTAACGTGGGTACATTTATAAAGCAATTATTCATCATAGAACTCTGTTCTGCTATGGTAATTTGACCAGTATATTGGCCAGGATTGGGTAGGTGTTAACATATATTACTATACGTTTTCCTTCAAAAAATGAGCCATGAGACTTTCAAAAATGTGCAAAAGTATGTTAGTAAACCACCTGTCATGTTTACTTCTGTAACATACAGGCAACTCTGACTTTAAAACGTGTTGCTGAACATCTTAAAAAATACTAATGTCAGGTAATATGTTTTGAAATGGAAATTTAACACCACCTATTCTTTCAGTTTCAGTGTCTTGTAGCTGTAATGGTTTGTTCTGATAGCTGTGGCTATTATGAACGCTTGGCTGAGTTCAAAAATCTATAAATGAACTAACTCAGCAGTTGGTCTATTGATACAGCTATTTGGAAATGTGTGGCAGATTACAGAAAATTCAATAACATATACTTGCTTTGTGGTTTCTGCATGTTTACTTGTGTGCTTAAGTGATTAATGATTGCTTAAAAATATTTCTCTATCAGAGTACAATTTTTCTTTCTGGATCACCAATGTAATTTCTGAATAAGATTATCACAGATTTTTTCCAATGCCTTTGAAAGAATTCCCACTGTTATTGCATGGCTCACCAGGCTGTTACTGGGTTCCTGTCTGTGGAGCATCCATGGGTTAAATGGATGGCACAAGGGGTCTGATGTGGAAGGGCCATGAAGGATCTGAGGAGGTAAAGATTTCGGAGTAGCATTAAGGGTGCATTTAGGACATGAAATGGTATGGGGACATTGGAGGTCCACACAGCATCATGGGGTGTGAGGTGAAGGGATGAGATTTAGCTGTTCTTGAAATAACATTGAGAACTGGAATTAGTTTAGGTTGGGAAACCTGGTCAGCATGGACTGAAGGGTCTGTTTCCATTCTGTTTGAATCTCTGACTCTATAACTTAAGCCTGCCTTCTAACCAGCATGCCTCCACATTGACACTTCTCTTGTACTTCATTGTGGCTCCCTAACTGCACTGTGAACACAGTGTGGAAACATGAAATTCCAAGGCAGTGTTAGCGTATGTTGGACATGTAGTTTGGGATTCAGGAAAGGACCTGTCTCGTTTCTCATATATGCAGCCTGAAAGTTCAACCAAAGTGAATTTGGTGTGCCAGGCATTGGCCATCTCCAACAGGAGAGAGGCCAATCATCGCCCCATGAGACGACCATCCCTGGATCCTCCACTATTGCGTCCTGGGGGTTACCAAAGTCCAGAAACTGAACTGGACTCACCATTCTAATAGTCCGATCTCAGATACAGAGCAGAGATTGGGAATTCTGCAAAGAGTTGCTCTCCTGCTGACTGCCTAAAACCTGACCACTATCTCTGAGGCACAACTCAAGAGTGTAATGGAACAGCACCAACAACACTCAATAAGATTAACACTCTTCTGGACAAAACATCCTGTTTGATTGACACTTCATCTAATCCCTTTAACGTTCTCTCTCTCTCTCTACACCAATGCTCAGTAACAGCAGTGCATATGATTGACAAGATGTAGTGCAGCAACTCGCAAAGAGTCCTTAAACAACACCCTCCAAACCCATGACTTCAATCATCTAGAAGGACAAGGACAGCAGGTATGTGGGAACACCACCACCTACAAGTTCCCCTCCAAGTCACTCACCGTCCTGAGACATGTCGCTGTTCCTTCAGTGTCACTGAGTCAAAATCCTGGAAATCCCTCCTAAACAATACTGTGGGTGTATTTACACCAAAAAGACTGCAATGATTCAAGACAACAGCTCAACATTACCTTCTTCAGGGCTAGAAGGGATGTGTAATATATGCTGGCCTGGCCAATGATATCTACATCCCATGAATGTAGTTAAAAGTACATTATTTCATAGAATCCCTACAGTATGGAAACAGGCCATTTGGACCGAGTCCACACTGACCCTCCGAAGCAACCCACCCAGACCCATCCCTCTACCCTATTACTCTACATTTCTACTGACTCATGCACCCAACCTACACATCTCTGAACACTACGGGCAATTTAGCATGGCCAGTTCACCTGACCTGCACATCTTTGGACTGTGGGAAGAAACCGGACTACCCGGAGGAAACCCACACAGACACGGGAAGAATGTGTAAACTCCATACAGACAGTCCGAGGCTGGAATCAAACCTGGGTCCCTGGTGCTGTGAGGCAGCAGTGTTAACCACTGAGCCATCATGCAACCATTATTCTGCAAAGTTTGGCCTGAAATGTTTATTTTAATGTCAGTGACTCACTGTGAAAATCTTGATATCAATCGTTTGATCTAACCCTGATATGTACATAAAGCAATTAAAATGGCTAATAGAATATTGATCTTTATATCAAGGTACATCTGAGACAATGTTTCAAATGAACAGGAATTTGATCAAACCTCATTCTTGTATGTAGTGTTGAGCATAATTTCTCTGGATGGATATATTAAGTTTATGAATGGTGCCAGAATGATAATGGGGTTTAGGGAGTTAAGATATTCAGACAATGTAAAGGTCAATGAAAATACAAATTAATTAAGTTTTAATGAGCTGATAATTCACTTCACCCAAATTACACTACAACCATTACAAGCTTAAAGTAATCCTTTACATTTCCCTCTGACTTTATCTCTCAATCTCACATTCTCATTAATGTTACTCAATATCTCCCTTTATTGTCTCCCAATCTCACACATTCTCTGAGTCATTCTCTCACTCGCACACTCTCTTTCACTCATTCCTGGTTAATATTTTCCTCTCAATCAACATCACAAAACAGAAGATCTTGTTGCTATCGCTGTGCTGTTCGTAGGAGTTTGCTTCGTGTAAATTGGTTGTCGCTGTAATTGTGATATAATATAGCTCTGAAACCGGCTTTATAAATGTATTTCTTCGTCTTTTGATCATTTTCTTATTTACTCACCCTTTCAGTATCATGCACTTTCATCCTCTCTTTCTGTCATTCTGTTTTTCTGCATTCCAGTCTCTGCCTTTTTCTGTGACTGAAGGTACTGTTAGCATTGCTGCCTTGGTGATTACTAGATGCATTTAATTATCTCCTTACTTTAGAAACCCCGTGATTCTCTTTCTGGGGATTACCAACCAAGCAGTAAACATAAAAATTGTCCCCTCCTCATTCCTATTGACCAGTTGCAGACTCTCACTCATATTCACTCATTCTTCAATGGTGCAGAGCAAGACTTTAAACAGCCACCTTTAATCTAGCAGATGGCTATTGAAGTTTTTGGAGATTCAAAGTGTGAGTTTCATTAACGGCCGAGTGAGGGAAAAACATACCAAAGCATTATGCTTCAGTCCAGCCTCACACTCAATTGGAGACTGTCTTGAAGCAGGCGAGACTCCAAATGTTCATGTTAATATATTCACCAATTGAACTGTTAAAAACATTGTGGTGCAGGGCCATAGTAGTGTGGTTGGGAGGAAGCGCTAAGTCCTCCATGTTTGAGACCCCTGAGTGCGTAGGTTGCTCCTGTCCCAGTAGAGCTGAACCTAAACTCCCCAAAGAAAGCCAGCTCTGTGAGTGCTGGCTACAGCCATCAAAAACACATTGTACTCAGCCTCACATCAAGTAGAAATATGACTTCTTTTTAACTGTAAAGAAACAAGGGAAGCTTATACTTGCTGCTGAAAAAAAATTATTAAAGAAGGCCCACAGATATCGAGGTAACTGTTCCGACTCCTCAGTTGCGTGTGAAGTTGATTATAATTATGAACTCACGCATGTGGAAAGGTGCTAGCTGTCTGGAATGTCAAACTAGCTTCTGTGCTTGAGTCAGCACCAAACTGGAAACTGTTGAGCAATTGGCCACTGCTATGGTTGGAGCCCCCAGGTTCAGTAAAGCAAGTTTATTGCCTTTTCACTTAAGTGCAGTACAGAGAAGCACTGTACTCTCAGTTAGTGCTTTTAGAATAAGATATCAGGTTGAGGCCCTGTCTGCCATCTCAGGTGGATTTAAAGGATCCTCAGGAACAATCTGAAGATGATCAACAGAGCGATTCCTGGTCACTCTTTTCCCCTCAAATATCACCAATAAAACAGATGTCTTATTGTTCATTGAACTGAAGACATTTGCTGCATGCAAATTGCTTGCCCTGATTTTACACTGCAGATGGGAAATGATTTAGTTCTCTCTTTCCAGTTCTTTTTATATCCTGGTGCAATTGAAGAAGGTTGTCCAAGATTATGATGGGCCAAGGAGTGGCAAATGGAATGTAATTTGGATAAGTGTTGCATTTTGGTAAAATGAATAAGAGCAGGACCTACACAGTTAATGGTAGGGTCCTGGAGAGTGTTGAACAGAGGGACCTATAGGTGCAAGTTCATAGTTCCATGGAAGGGCATGACACATTGTCGAGTGGTGGAGAAAGTGTTTAGCATGCTCGCCTTCATTACTCAGGCTATTGAGTACAGGAGTTGGGACATCATGTTGTGGTTGTATAGGACGTGGGTGAAGCCACTTTTGGAGTAATGTATACAGTTCTGGTTGCCTTCGAAAGGAAGCAAGTTATTAAGTTGCAAAACAGATTTAGTTTTTCACACAGTGGGTGGTTTGTATGTGGAATGAACTGGTAGGAAGTGGTAAAAGCAGGTACAATTATAACATTTAAAAGTGCTTTGGACAGGTACATAAATAGGAATGGTTTAGAGGAATATGGGCCAAATGCAGGTAAATGGGACTAGTTTAGTTTGGGTAACCTGGTTGGTTTGGACGAGTTGGACTGAAGGATCTGTTTCTGTGTTGCATGACTCTATGACTTAATAACTGAACCTCAAGAAGCAAATATTAAACATTTTATCCTCACTGTGCTTCAACCTCAGCTTGAATCTTTCTGACTTCTATCCCCTTCTACATTTCTAAGGGTTCCAGCAAATTTACACCCAGCTAATGACTACAGCACAGGCCCAATGATCCGCTGTTTACTCCCGGTACCTTTCAATCAGCTTGACACTAGTTCTGAAACACAATGCTCTCTTTTCACTCATAGCAGAACCGGAGGCCATTCAGCCCATTGTGTCCTCACCAAACAACAAATATCTGACTACACTAATCCCAATATTCAGCTTTTGGTCCATAGCTTGGAGACTATGTCAACACAGGCTCATGTGAATATATCCTGAATCCTGTCACAAAAGCATACCTTTGCAAATGAAACATAATAGTATTCCCAATATCCCATTCTCCTTCCCAACCCCTCATATTCCAGAACAAAATCATGACAACTGTCTTAATAACAAAATAATAGATGGTAAGCCTATGATTCAAGTTTACCAGATAAGGGAAGAGCAGGGACACCTGTGTGAGTTGGAATGGAGTAAAGTGTCTCTCTGGAGACAGGGGGAGACATCATGGAGAAATGTGTTTATAGATAACACAGTGATCTCCTGGACTGGCTTCAACCATCTGACATGATCAGAGATGAATCTTCCAGCCTAGTTTTGCCCTTATGGGTCCTGAATATTCCATCTTTCTCTGTCTCTTGCAGGAGATGACATGGCTACTGGGAGAGTGGAGAAGGGGGAGGATGGGAAGCCACTAGTTGGGATCCTCCAGCTGGTCTTTCCAAACTGAGATGCTTTGTCCGTTTTCAGATTCGATGGTAAATGTAGTAAAGTTTTTTCCACCTTACAAGGAGAAAGTGAGGACTGCAAATGCTGGAGATCAGAGCTGGAAAAGTGTTGCTGGAAAAGCGCAGCAGGTCAGGCAGCATCCAAGGAGCAGGAGAATCAACATTTCGGGAATGAGCCCTTCTTCAGGAATGAGGAGAAAGTGCCAAGCAGGCTACGATAAAAGATAGGGAGGAGGGACTTGGGGGAGAGGCATTGGAAATGTGATAGATGGAAGGAGGTTAAGGTGAGGGTGATAGGCCAGAGGGGGTGGGTGGGGGCGGAGAGGTCAGGAAGAAGATTGCAGGTTAGGAAGGTGGTGCTGAGTTCGAGGGTTGGGACTGAGACAAGGTGGGGGGAGGGGAAATGAGGAAACTGGAGAAATCTGAGTTCATCCCTTGTGGTTGGAGGGTTCCTAGGTGAAAGATGAGGTGCTCTTCCTCCAGCCGTCGTGTTGGTATGGTCTGGCGATGGAGGAGTCCAAGGACCTGCATGTCATTGGTGGAATGGGAGGGGGAGTTGAAGTGTTGAGCCACGGGGTGGTTGGGTTGGTTGGTCCGGGTGTCCCAGAGGTGTTCTCTGAAATGTTCCGCAAGTAGGCGGCCTGTCTCCCCAATATAGAGGAGGCCACATCGGGTGCAGCAGATGCAGTAAATGATGTGTGTGGAGGTGCAGGTGAATTTGTGACGGATATGGAATGATCCCTTGGGGCCTTGGAGGGAAGTAAGGGGGGAGGTGTGGGCGCAAGTTTTGCATTTCCTGCAGTTGCAGGGGAAGGTGCTGGGAGTGGAGGTTGGGTTAGTGGGGGGTGTGGACCTGACAAGGGAGTCATGGAGGGAGTGGTCTTTTCGGAATGCTGATAGGGGAGGGGAGGGAAATATATCTCTGGTGGTCGGGTCCATTTGGAGGTAGCGGAAAGGATGACGGATGATATGATGAACATGGAGGTTGGTGAGGTGGTAGGTGAGGACCAGTGGGGTTCTGTCCTGGTGGCGATTGGAGGGCCAGGGCTCAAGGGTGGAGGAGCGGGAAGTGGAGGAGATGTGGTGGAGGGCATTGTCAACCACATCTGAGGAGAAATTGCGGTCTTTGAAGAAGGAGGCCATCTGGGTTGTCCGGTATTGGAACTGGTCCTCCTGGGAGCAGATGTGGCAGAGACAAAGGAATTGGGAATATGGGATGGCGTTTTTACAGGGGGCAGGGTGGGAGGAGGTGTAGTCTAGGTAGCTATGGGAGTCGGTCGGTTTATAGTAAATGTCTGTGTTGATTTGGTTGCCCGAGAAATGGAGAGGTCTAGGAAGGGGAGGGAGGAGTCTGAGACGGTCCAGGCAAATTTGAGGTCAGGGTGGAAGGTATTGGTAAAGTGGATGAACTGTTCAACCTCTTCATGGGAGCATGAGGTAGCGCCAATACAGTCATTGATGCAGCTGAGGAAAAGGTGGGGGGGTGGTGCCAATGTAGCTGCAGAAGATGGACTGTTCCACATATTCTACGAAGAGGCAGGCATAGCTGGGGCCCATGCAGGTGCCCATGGCTACTCCTTTGGTTTGGAGGAAGTGGGAGGATTGGAAAGAGAAGTTGTTCAGAGTGAGGACCAGTTCAGTCAGTCGAAGGATGGTGTCAGTGGAAGGATACTGGTTGGTACGGTGGGAAAGGAAGAAGCGGAGGGCTTTGAGTCCTTCGTGATGGGGGATGGAGGTGTACAGGGACTGGATGTCCATGGTGAAGATAAGGCATTGGGGACCGGGGAAGTGAAAATTATGGAGGAGGTGGAGGGCGTGGGTGGTGTCCCAAACGTAGGTGGGGAGTTCTCAGACTAAGGGGGACAGGACCATGTCGAGGTATGCAGTGATGAGTTCGATGGGGCAGGAGCAGGCTGAGACAATGGATCAGCCGAGGCAGTCAGGTAGAAACGGGCAGTGCGGGGTTGTGGGACTATGAGGTTGGA
Source organism: Hemiscyllium ocellatum (assembly GCF_020745735.1). Classification (NCBI taxonomy): domain Eukaryota; kingdom Metazoa; phylum Chordata; class Chondrichthyes; order Orectolobiformes; family Hemiscylliidae; genus Hemiscyllium; species Hemiscyllium ocellatum. The sequence goes on from NC_083415.1 coordinate 60,339,854, forward strand.
GGCGGTGGATGGGAGATCCACTGAGGTGATGAGGTTAGGGATAGTCTGGGAGATGATGATTTGGTGGTGGGAGGTGGGGTCATGGTCAAGGGGGCAGTAGGAGGAGGTGTCCGTGAGTTGCCGTTTAGCCTCAGCGGTATAAAGATCGGGGCACCAAACTACTACCGCGCCTCCCTTGTCTGCCGGTTTGATGGTGAGGTTGGGGTTGGAGCGGAGGGAGTGCAGTGCTGCACGTTCCGAGGGTGAGAGGTTGGAGTGGGTGAGAAGGGTGAAGAGGTTGAGGTGGTTAATGTCACGGTGGCAGTTGGCTATGAAGAGGTCGAGGGCAGGTAAGAGGCCAGCACGGGGTGTCCAGGTGGATGGGGTGTGTTGGAGGTGGGAGAAGGGGTTGTCAGAGGGTGGACGAGAATCCTGGTTGAAGAAGTAGGCGCGGAGGCGAAGGCGGCGAAAGAATTGTTCGATGTCTTGCCGCGTGTTGAACTTGTTAATCCGAGAGCGTAGGGGAATGAAGGTGAGGCCTCTGCCGAGGATTTACAAGCCTTATTTTAGCATTTAAATACGTCAATAACAATTTCACATGGACTTAAAGCCTTGGCTTTATTCATCTTCCATAACACAATCTCTCTCCTTTGATAGAACTTTGATGGAACTTCCACTTGCTATTCTGTGCGAATGTGTTGATTCAATCATCAAAATCATTAATTGTTTATTTAATGTTACTATCCAAAACAAAAGAAATATCCTTCAATTTTCTTTAACAAACTCAAACTAATTCCTTCATTCATACCACATGCCACCTAAACTATGATTTAGAATTAAAACTATATTCCTTTAATTCCACAAAGACACACCACTCATACTACACAAAAAGCCAAGTCCCTGCTGACATGCTGATTTTTAAACAGGTAAAAGGGAAATAAGACTATCTCTAAGACCAGGATCTGCATGCCAAAGGTTGGAATGTCCAGTTCTGTTTCCAACCAGTTTGGATTAAAGTCTCTAGAACATGGTCGTAATCCAGCTTTTCAGGATTTACCAGATAGACAGGAATTCTGGTATTTGTAAACAGTCAGATTCACGAGGGTTTCTACTGAATGTAACATGAGTTTCTGGAGTGTCTCATTCACGCTAATGCCTGAGTCTATAAAACAGGACACTGTACTGAAAGTGTTAGTGGGTATTCATTAATATAGGAGCCCTTCATCTTCTCAAAGCCAGGCTTTCTTTCAACCCATCAGATCCATACCGCCACTCTGAAGAGCATAACCACCTGACCTTACCCAATTACCCTGAAATTCCCATGGTTAATCCACCTAGCCTGTACACTCATGGACAATATGAGCAATTTAGCATAACCAATCCACCCAGCCTGCACATCTTTGGACTGTGGGAGGAAACCAGAGCACAGACACGGGGAGAATGCACAAACTCCACATAGACAGTCGCCCAAGGCAGGAATCAAACCAGGGTTCATGGTGCTGTGAGGCAGCTGTGCTAACCATTGAGCCACCATACCATCACGTCTTCAACCCCAACCAGTGGGGTAGGGTCTTTAATGTATGTCTCAACCATCAAAAATGGGCTTGCTGTAAAATTTTATAGCAATAACAACACCCCTGCAGTACATTTCTGTTTTGATTCTTCAGTGCACTGGCAAATTGATTCATGATTGTCAAACTGCAGAGTAGTGATGGAAACCCCATTACTTTGACCAGTGTTTAAAACATCTGCCAACTGAGCCATTAGGATTCACATACACAGTGATGAGGCAGAAGTTGGGCCCATTTCAAGCTTCAGATGGATCAAAATCCTTGAAATCCCTTCCTAACAGCACCATGGGACCTCCTACATCCCAAGGACTGCAGTGGTACATGATGCCACTCACCACTACCTTCTCAATGGGAACTGGGGATTGGCAAGAACTGCTGGCCGGGCAACATTGATAAGGCCCGTTTTGAACTATTGTGTATAATTCTGGTCAGCCTGCTGTAGGAAGGATGTTATTAAATTGGAAAGAGAGCAAAAATGATTTACAAGGCTGTTACCGAGACTGGAAAGTTTGAGTTATACCAAGAGGATGGGTAGTCTGGGATGAGGGGCATGAATAGGGTGAACAACAAAGGTATTTTCTGCAGGGTAGGTGAGTCCAAAACTAGAGGGCTTATTTTTAAGGTGAGAAGTGAACATGTTTGACATATATTATATATATAATTTTTATCCATTTCAGCATCTTTTTTAGGTAATCAAAAGTTTATTTTATATATATGTTATTGAAAGTTCCTTTTTTTAGGCTTAATGTTATTAAGGGCAAATATGAGTGAGATGGCCAGTAGATTTAGAAAACGTATTACACAGCAGGTTCAGTGAGATAATTGGGTGACTGTCAGGAACAATAAGAAGATAGTTCAAAAGTTTCCGGTGACTATTCCTCTATCAAGTTTTTGGGATAATCATTTGCTGAAAGGGATAATCTCTCAAAGGAAAATGGAAGGGGCAGTCAGTTATTAAACACTTGAAATGATTCTTATATTAGGCACCATTTGACAAAACTTAATAGAATTATTGTTATAGGGGACTCTTCTGTCAGGGAGATAGATAGGCGATTCTGTGGCAGCAAACGTAAATTTAGTTTGTTATGTTGCTGTTCTGGGGCTAGGATTAAAGATGTCTCTTAATTTTTCAAGCATATTGTTAGATTGAGATTGAGAAGCCACAAATTATTGTATACGTCGAAAGGAATGACATTTTTAGGGAAAAGATTAAAGCGGTACAGAGTGAATTTAAGAAGTTAGGTAGGAGATTAAAAAAAAGAAGTTAAAAGCGGTCATTTCTGGTTTACTCCCGGTGTCAAACTCAAATGAGGGAAGGAACAAAAAGTTAAAGGAGATAAATCAATGGCTGAAGAGCTGATGTATTGTTCAGGAATTCAGGTTTTCGGACAGTTGGCATGTCTTTTGGGATAGAAAGGACCTGTTCAAAAAGGATGGGTCTCACCTGAACCGGAAAGGAACAAATATATTAGCAGGGAGATTTGCTCATTCCAATAAGGGAGACTGTATACTGATAGAGAGGGGGAATGGAGGAATTCTATGTAGCAGTATAAACAGAAATATTGATGGGGAAGGTTCCAAATGTAAAGACAGCAGTCAATTAGAAAAGAAAGACAAGAGAGACTCAGAGTATGTAGTGACTCTGAAAACTAAATTGCATTGATTTCAATGCAAAGGGTCTTATAGGTAAGGCTGATGAATTCATAGAACATAGAACATTTCAGCGCAGTACAGGCCCTTCGGCCCTCGATGTTGTGCCGCCCTGTCATACCAATCTGAATCCCATCCCACCTACACTATTCCATGTACGTTCATTTGCCTGTCCAATGACAACATAAATACACTTAAACTTGGCGAATCTACTACTGTTGCTGGCAAAGCATTCCATACCCTTTCTACTCTCTGAATAAAGAAACTACCTCTGACATCTGTCTTATACCTATCTCCCCTCACTTTAAAGTTGTGTCCCCTCGTGTTTGCCGTCCCCATACTTGGAAAAAGGTTCTCCCTGTCCACCCTATCTAACCCTCTGATTATCTTGTATGTCTTTATTAAGTCACCTCTCAACCTTCTTCTCTCTAACGGGAACAGCCTCAAGGCCCTCAGCCTTTCCTCGTAAGACATTCCTTCCATACCAGACAACATCCTAGTAAATCTCTTCAGCACCCTTTCCAAAGCTTCCACATCCTTCTTATAATGCGGTGAACTGAACTGTACACAATACTCAAGTGTGGCTGTACCAGAGCTTTGTACAGCTGCAGCATAACCTCTTGGTTCCAGAACTCAATCCCTCTAATAATAAAGGCCAAAACACTGTATGCCTTCTTAATAACCCTATCACTCTGGGTGGCAACTTTCAGGGATCTGTGTACATGGACACTGAGATCTCTCTGCTCATCTGCACTCCCAAGAGTCCTACCATTAGCCCAGTACTTTGCATTCCGATTACTCCATCCAAAGTGTATCTCCTCACACTGGTCCACATTAAACTCCATTTGCCATCTCTCAGCCCAGCTCTGCATCCTATCTATGTCTCTCTGCAACCTACTACATCCTTCATCCCTATCCACAATTCCACCGACCTTAGTGTCATCCGCAAATTTACTAACCCACCCTTCGAAGCCCTCATCCAGGTCATTTATAAAAATGACGAACAGCAGTGGAATCAACACCGATCCTTGCGATATGCTGCTAGTAACTAGACACCAAGATGAATATGTTCCATCAACTACAACCCTCTGTCTTCTTCCAGCAAGCCAATTACTGATCCAAACTGCTATGTCTCCCACAATCCCATTCCTCTGCATTTTGTATAATAGCCTACTGTGGGGAACCTTATCAAATGCCTTGCTGAAATTCATATACACCACATCAACCGGTTTACTCTCATCTACCTGTTTGGTCACTTTGTCAAAAAAGTCAATAAGATTCGTTAGGCACGACCTACCCTTCTCAAAACCATGCTGACTGTCCCTGATCAGATTATTCTTTTCTAGATGGTTATACGTCCTCTCTCTTATAACCTTTTCCAACACTTTACCAACAACTGAAGTGAGACTCACTGGTCTGTAATTACCAGGGTTGTCTCTATTACCCTTTTTGAACAAGGGAACCACATTTGCTATCCTCCAGTCCTCAAGCACTATTCCTGTAGACAATGATGATTTGAAGATCAATGCCAAAGGCTCAGCAATCTCTTCCCTTGCTTCCCAGAGGATCCTAGGATAGATCCCATCCGGCCCAGGGGACTTGTCTATTTTCAAACTCTGCAGTATTTCTAATACCTCTTCCTTGTGAACCTCAATCTCTTCTCGTCTAGATGCAAGTATCTCTGTATCTTCCTCGCCAACATCATCATTTTCTATAGTGAACACTGTCGAAAAATATTTATTTAGTGCTTCCCCTATCTCTTCTGACTCCACACACAACTTCCCACTATTATCCTTGATTGGCCCTAATTTAACTCTCGTCATTCTTTTATTCCTGACATACCTATGGAAAGCCTTAGGGTTAACCCTGATCCTATCTGACAACAACTTCTCATGTCTCCTCCTGGCTCTTCTGAGCTCTCTTTTTAGGTCTTTCCTGACTTCCTTGTAACCCTCAAGTGCCCTAACTGAGTTTTCACATTTTGTCCTAACATAAACCTTCTTCTTCTTCTTGACCAGGGATTCCACTTCCTTAGTAAACCATGGCTCACGCTTTCTATATCTTCCTCCCTACCTGACAGGTACATATTATCTAGGACACACAGGAGCTTTTCCTTGAATAAGCTCCACATTTTTAATGTGCTCATCCCCTGCAGTTTCCTTCCCTATTCTACGCTTCCTAAATCTTTCCGAATTGCATTGTAATATCCCTTCCCCCAGCTGCAACTCTCGCTCGGTGAAGTACACCTATCCCTTTCCATCACTAAAGTAAACCTGACAGAATTGTGATCGCTGTCTCCAAAGTGCTCACCTACTTCCAAATCTAACACCTGACCAGGCTTGTTACCCACTATTAAATCTAAAGTGGCTTCGCCCCTTGTAGGCCTGTCTACATACTGTGTCAGGAAGCCCTCCTGCACACATTGGACAAAAACTGACCCATCTATAGTACTCGTACTGTAGTGATCCCAGTCAATATTTGGATAGTTGAAGTCCCTAATGACAACTACCCTGCCTCTCTCACTCCTATCGAGAATCATCTTTGCTATCCTTTCCTCTACATCTCTGGGACTATTCGGAGGCCTATAGAAAACTCCCAGCATGGTGACTTCTCCTTTCCTGTTTCTAACCTCAGTTAACGAGTCCCCAAACATCCTTTCTACAACTGTAATATTGTCCCTGATCAACAATGCCACACCTCCCCTTCTTTTTCTCTGTTCTCACTGAAACATCTGAATCCTGGAATCTGCAACAGCCATTCCTGTCCCTGCTCTATCCAGGTAAAAAATGAGGTCTGCAGATGCTGGAGATCTCAGTTGAAAATGTGTTGCTGGTTAAAGCACAGCAGGTCAGGCAGCATCCAAGGAACAGGAAATTCGACGTTTTGGGCTGATGAAGGGCTTATTCCTTGGATGCTGCCTGACCTGCTATGCTTTAACCAGCAACGCATTTTCAACCCTGCTCTATCCAGGGCATGTTTAAGGACGTGGGATTCAGCAGTCATAGCTATTACAGACACTTGGCTGAGAGATGGACGAGACAGGCAGCTCAATGTTCAGGGTTTTGGCTGCTACAAGACGGACAGGAAAGGAGGCAAGAAAGGAGGAGGTTCGTGATTAAGGAAAACATTACTGCTGTAACTAGAGAAGATATTTCTGAAAAACAATTGTCCAGTGAAAATATACGGGTAGACATTAGAAATAAGAAAGGAAAGAACGTTTTGATGGAATTGTACTGTAGGCCCCCTAATAGTAGGACAGAAATTGAGAAACAAATATGTAGGGGGAATCTCAGATATATGTAAGCATAATAAGGTTGTAATAATGGGGGAATTTTAATTTTCCAAATATTGACTGGGGCTAACAAAGTATTAAAGGTTTGGATGGTGAAGGATTTGTCAAACATGTTCAAGAAAATTTTCTTTATCAATGTGTGGATGCTCCTACTAAAGAAAGATCAAAACTAAATCTTCTTTTGGGCAATAAGACAGGGCAGGTGACTTAAGTAAAAGTGGAGGAACACATGGGTCTCGCGATCATAATTCTATTGGTTTCAAAATGATTATGGAAAAGTGTAAGCCTTCCACAAAAGTTAAAGTTTTTAACTGGAGAAAGGCAAATTTTAATGGCATGAGATAACAACTTTCAAAAGTTGATTTAGAGTAGACTGTTCGCATGTAAAAGGATGCCTGACAGTGGGAGTCTTCCAAGAGTGTGATGACAAGAGTTGATAGGCATTATGTTCCTTTAGAGTGAAGGGTAAGACTGGTAAGATTAAGGAGCAATGGATGAATAAAGATATTGAGGTTCTAGTCAAGAATAAAAGAGTATCTTATTTTAGATGTAGACAACTGAATCTCTTAATCAATATAAAGAGTGTAGGGGCATTCATAGAGTCATAGAGATGTACAGCATGGAAACAGACCCTTCGGTCCAACCCATTCATGCTGACCAGATATCCCAACCCAATCTAGTCCCATTTGCCAGCACTTGGCCCATATCCCTCTAAACCCTTCCTATTCATATACCCATCCAGATTCTTTTTAAATGCTGTAATTGTGCCAGTCTCAACCGCTTCCTCTGATAGCTCATTCCAAACAACACCACACTCTGTGTGAAAATGTTGCCTCTTCAGTCTCTTTTATATCTTTCTCCTCTCAATCTAAACCTATGTCTTCTACTTCCAGACTCCCCCACCCTAGGGAAAAGACTTTGTCTATTTATCCTATCCATGCCCCTCAAGATTTTATAAACCTCTATAAGGTTACCCCTAGGCCTCTGACACTCCAGGGAAAACAGCCTCTCCCTATAGCTCAAATCCTCCAACCCTAGTAACATCCTTGTAAATCTTTTCTGAACCCTTTCAAATTTCACAACATCCATCTGATAGAATTGCACGCAATATTCCAAAAGTGGCTGAACCAATGTCCTGCACAGCAGCAACAGGACTTCCCAAACTCCTATACTCAATGCTCGAACCAATAAAGGAAAGCATACCAAACGCCTTCTTCACTATCCTATCTACCTATGACTCTACTTTCAAGGAGCTATGAACCTGCACTCCAAGGTCTCTTTGTTCAGCCACACTCCCCAGGACTTTACCATTACGGAAGAACCCTTAAGAAAGAAATCAGGAAGGTGAACAGGAGTTATGAGATTGCATTGACGTTTAAAGATAATCCAAAAAAATTCGATAAATACATTAAGAGCAAGAGGGTAACAACAGAGAGGGTAAGGCCCCTTAAAGATCAAGGACATCATCTTTGTGATGAACCTCAAGAAATGGGAGAGATGCTAAATACTGGAGTGCAGTTTCTACTGTGGAGAAAGAAATGGGGTCTAGAGAATGCATAGAACATAGAACAATACAGTGGAGAACAGGCCCTTTGGTCCTCGATATTGCACCGACCCGTGAACTATTGTCAGTCCATCCCCCTACACTATCTCATCATTGTGAGAAGTAAGGAGGAAATTATGAGACCCCTCGCAGAAATATTTGCATCATCTATATCTACGGGTGAGGTGCCTGATGACTGGAGGGTGGCTAATGTTGTACCTTTGTTTAAGAAAGTTTGTAAGGAGAAACTAGGGAACTATAGACCTGGAAGTCTGACTTCGGTTGTGGGTAAATTGCTGGAGGTGATTATAAAAGATGGGATTTATGGGCATTTAGAGAGGTAAAAATTGATTAGGGATAGTCAACATGGTTTTGAGTGAGGATACTCCTGTCTCACAAACTTGATTGAGTTTTTTGAAGAAGCTAACAAAAAGATTGATGAGGGCAGAGCAGTAGACATTATTTACTTGAATTTTAGTAAAGCCTTCAACAAGGTTCTGCATGGGAAACTAACTAGTAAAGTTAGGTCATGTGGGATTCATGGTGACCTTGCCAATTGGATACATAATGGGCTTAATGGCCGGAGACAGAGGATGGAGGTGGAGGGTTGCTTTTCGGGCTGGAGGCTTGTCATCAGCGGTGTTCCACAGGGATCGGTTGTAAGTCCTCTTTTGTTTGTCATTTATATAAATGATTTGGATGAGAATATAGAAGGCATAGTAAGTACGTTTGTGGACGACACCAAAATTTGTGACATATTTAACAGAAGGTTTTCTAAGATTACAAAGGGATCTTGATCATATGGGTCAATGAACTGAAAAATGGCAGATGGAGTTCAATCTGGATAAAAGTGAGGCAATTTGGTCCAACAAACAAGAGTAGGGCTTATCTAATTAATGGTAGGGCCTTGGGTAATGATGTAGAACAGAGGGACTTAGGAGTGCAGCTACATAATTCTTTGAAGTTTGCATTACATATGCAAACATTACATTTGGCATACTTACCTTCATTGCTCAGTCCTTGAGTATAGGAATTTGGAATTCACGTTGAGGTTGTACAGGACATTGGTGAGGCCCCTTCTGGAATACTGTCTCCAGTTCTGGTCGCCCGGTTATAGGAGGATGTTATTAAGCTGGAGAGGGTTCCGAAGAGATTTATCAGGATCTTGCTGGATGTGGAAAGATTGTAAAGAAAGGCTGGATAAGCTGGACAATTTTCCAGTGGAATGTAGAAGGTTGAGAGGTGACCTTATAGAAATATACAAAGTAATGAAGGGTAGAGATAGAATTAATTGTAGTTATTTTTTCTCGAGGATGGGAGATTTCAAAACTATGGGACACATTTGATTCACATATGGAATGAACTTCCTGAGGAAGTGGTGGATGTGGGTACAATTATAACATTTAAAAGACATTTGGATATGTCCATGAATAGTAAAGATCCAGAGGGATACGGGCCAGGGGCAGGCAGGTGGGGCTAGTTTAATTTGGGATTATGTTTGGTATGGACTGGTTGGACTAAAGAGTCTATTTCCATGTTGTATGACTCTATGACTCTATTCAAAAGAGACCTGAGTGGCAACTTTTTCATACAGAGGGTGTCATCTATGTGGAATGAGCTGCCAGAGGAAGTGATTTAAAAATTTAAACATTCAAAAGAGATAGTTGTAAGAAGTATTTAAAAGACATTTGGACAGGTAAATGAATAAGAAAGATTTAGAGGGATATAGGTCAAATGCAGGCAAATAGGAGTAGTTCAGTTAGGAAATCTGGTTGGCATGGATGAATTGGGCTAAAGTGTCTGTTTCCATGCTGTATGACTCTATGATTCTATGACATCCCATAAATGAATATAAAAAAGCTCTGTGTTTCTCAGACAGATTTCTACAAACAGTACGTCTGAATCAGGAAAGAAGGACATAAGTAAGTAGGAAGAAATGAAAGGCCATGTGGCACTGTCAAGTCACTGTCCAGCTGCAATTCAACATCTTGGATGCTCCCCAAATTATAAACAGAAAATGTTGGAACCACACAGAAGATTGCTAATGCACGAAAACTTTTTAGCCTTGTTGCAAAAAGACTATTTTAAAAAAAATTCATCTTCTAGTCATTAATACATCCTCCAGCTGTTTACAACATGCAACATTCAGTCTGTACACAAACAACCTGCACTTCCAAAACTTTCAATAGTGTCCAACATTATATGTGATTCCACAATTGGACAACATTTGCTGGATAATCCTAAATTTGGGAAGAATTATGCTAACAACCATCGGATTGTCAGTCAAGTTCACAGTATTTTGAACTTGCATGTACTAGAAGCTACATAAGTTGCGATGCAGACAGAGAGGACACAGACACACAATCCTGTTTAAACTCAAAAAATGGCTGACGGGTCTCCATTGGTTCATTTATCAAGACATGCGGTGGCACGGTGGCTCAGTGGTTAGCACTGCTGCCTCACAGTGCTAGGGACCTTAGGTTCGATTCCACCCTTGGATGATTGTCTGTGTGGAATTTGTACATTCTCCCAGTGTCTGCATGGGTTTCCTCTGGATGCTCCTGTTTCCTCCCCAGTCCAAAGATGTACAGGCTAGTTGGATTGGCCATGCAAAATTGCGCATGATATTCAGTGATGTGCAGGCTACGTGGGTTAGCTATTGGAAATGCAGGGGTGAGGTGATCTGGATGAGATGTTCTATGGAGGATTTGTGCAGAGTTAATGCATTGAATGGACTGTTTCCATACTGTAGGGATTCTATGACAATGCCTAAACCAATCAGAGTCAACATGCCTTGTTAAAAGTGTAAATGAAACCTGACAGTTAACTGCCAATTAACAGTAACTGGTGCATTTTCCATGGCAACACCTCTTCTAATCAAAGCCCACTTGCTAATCAATCAATAATCTCCTTTCAAGCATTAGAAATATTGGCCTTCCCTTTTAATTGGAATTCTTGCAAATTGTCCTGAAGTGTGCAAGACAAGCGGCTTAAACAAATGTATTTTTTTTTGTCACTAATACTCACAATAACCAAATGATTAATACGTTTTTAATTCTGACACAGATTTACAACTAAACCGTGAACTGGGGCTTTTCCCATCTCAGTTGCAGATTGACCTGAATTTCCTGATTTTGTAAGTGAAATAGCTCTACAGAGGTTGGTATCCCTTCACCAAATCACCCTTTATTTTCACATGGAGATTCCCTGATATTGGTCCAGCTCCCTCAGAACCAACTGTCCAAGTGAACAGGATGTCTGGCACTCCTATTATTATCTGTCAGCCAGGGCTCCCTGATGGGACCAGGTTAACAGCCCCAGTCAAGGAATTCCTATTCTATGATGTCTACCTGGCTGATCTTGTTACAATTGCTACAGTGAGGTTTTGTTTCTTGAATTTCCTGATTAAAGAAGATTTTGTACTATTGCTTTTTATAGCTCAAGAAATGATATAGGGTAAATCAAAACCAGGGTCCAAAGCTGTGGACCAGGTGCTGGCACGTGGAACTTGATTGGGTTGGCACATCTGGTTGGCATGGACAAATCGGACCTAAGAGTATGTTTCCGTGCTGTACATCTCTATTACTCTATGAAAGAATCACCTTTAATGCCAGTAAGGAATTCAGGAGTCACCTCTTTACAGAGGTAGTGTAATACTTTGTGAAGGAGTACAATTCTTTCCCTAATGTTAATCATGATATAATGTGTGTACTTGTTGAATGCTGCAGCATCAGATATTGTGAAGTCTTCAAATGTTAACTTTTAGTTGTAAAAAAACAGGAAAATTGAAGAAAGAACAAACAAAGATATTGCATTTAGTTTTGGGACAAAACAAGGGCTGCTTGCCTTTGAGCAAGAACTAAATTAGGTTTTAACACTATTATCCCCTCTAGACTGATTACTAAACTTAGTGATCTCAGACTAAGCCCCATTTGCTGCAACTGGATCCTCAATTTCCTGACCCACAGGCCACAATCAGTGAAGATTGGGGCAATATTTCATCCTCACTAACACTCAACATTGCAGCCCGCAGGGGTGCACACTCAGCCCCCTACTGTACTCACTGTATACCCATCGCCAAATACCAGTGTAATGCCATTTACAAGTTTACTGATAACACCACTATAGTCAGTCAAATCTCAGATAGCGACAAAACAGACTACAGACAGGAGGTGGAAGACGTGGAAAAATAGTGCGCTGAGAACAACCTAACTCTCAATGCCGGCAAAATCATTATTGATTTTTGGCGGGATGTTACTCATGTCCCCCTACACAGTAACAGCACAGAGGTGGAATGAGTGGAGAGTGTCAAGCTCCTGGGAGTGGTCATCCACAACAAGTTTTCTTGGATTCTTCATGTGGATGCATTGGTTACAAAGGCCCAGCAATGTCTCCCCTTTTCCTCAGGCAGCTGAGGAAATTTGACATGATGGCGAGTACCCTTGCCAACTTTTATAGGTGCGTTATTGAAGGCATTCTATCTGGACATATGCAACTGTACCATTTAAGATCGGAGATGGTTACAGAGAGTGGTGAACTCAGCCCAGACAATCACAAAGGCCAACCTCCCATCTACCAGGCCCACTGTCAAGAAAAGGCCGCCAGCATTCTCAAAGATCCACAAACCTTTCTACAAACTTTACCATCAGGGAGAAGGTGCAGAAGCCTGAACATGTGCACCAGCCGGTTTCGAAACAGTTTCTACCCTCCTGTTATTAGAATACTGAATGGACTCACAAACTCTTAACATTCGTCTGTACCTGTGATTTTTTGTTTTTGCTGCTGTTTACCTATTATTTACTATCTATGCTACTTAATTCTGTGATTTGCGTGTATTGCTTGCAAGACCAAGTTTTTCACTGTGCCTCGGTACACATGACAATACATTCAATTCAATTCAATTATTTCTTTGCTTTTCTCAAATCCATTGGGAGTAGGCGGCAATTAAATTCTGTAGAGATTGTTGTACCAGATTCTGCACTGCTCTGTTCTGTTCTCCTACTCAATGTCCTCATCTTTCATCTCAGAACAACGCTGATATTCTCCCTCCCTTCAGAGGCTATCACATCCCCTCCTTGCCAGCTCCAGCTCTGCAGAACATACTGAGGAGGCCTAACAGTTGCTCTCCAATGACCCAGGTTGAATCATGGGCTGCATCATATTTATAGGAGACAGTGAGGCCTGCAGATGCTGAAGATCAGAGTTGAGAGTGTATTGCGTGGTACATGTATGGAATGAGCTGCCAGAGGATGTGGTGGAGGCTGGTACAATTGCAACATTTTCCTAGACCTCTCCATTCCTATCTCAGGCGACCGACTCAAAACGGACATTTACTATAAACCGACCGACTCCCACAGCTACCTAGATTATACCTCCTCCCACCCTGTCCCCTGTGAAAATGCCATCCCATATTCCTTCGCCTCTGCCGCATCTGCTCCCAGGAGGACCAATTCCAATATCGAACAACCCAGATGGTCTCCTTCTTCAAAGACCGCAATTTCCCCTCAGACGTGATTGACGATGCTCTCCACCGCATCTCCTCCACTTCCCGCTCCTCTGCCCTTGAACCCCACCCCTCCAGTCGCCACCAGGACAGAACCCCACTGGTCCTCACCTACCACCCCACCAACCTCCAGATACATGGTATCATTCCCCGTCATTTCCACCACCTCCAAAAAGACCCCACCACCAGGGATATATTTCCCTCCCCTCCATTCCGGAAAGACCACTCCCTCCGCGATTCCCTCGTCAGGGCCACACCCCCCACCGACCCAACCTCCACCCCCGGCACCTTCCCCTGCAACTGCAAGAAATGCAAAACTTGCGCCCACACCTCCTCCCTCACTTCCCTCCAAGGCCCCAAGGGATCCTTCAATATCCATCAGAAATTCACCTGCACCTCCAAACGCGTCATTTACTGCATCCGCTGCACCCGATGTGGCCTCCTCTATACTGGGGCGATAGGCCGGCTACTTGCAGAAGGTTTCAGAGAACACCACTGGGACACCCACACCAACCAATCCAACTGCCCCATGATGGAACACTTTAACTCCTCCTCCCACTTTGCCAAGGACATGCAGGTCCTTGGCCTCCTCCTTCGCCAGACCATGGCAACACGACGCCTGGAGGAAGAGCGCCTCATGTTCCGCCTAGGAACCCTCCAACCACAAGGGATGAATGCAGATTTCTCCAGCTTTCTCATTTCCCCTCCCCCCACCTTATCTCAGTCCCAACCCTCAGACTCAGCATCGCCTTCTTGACTTGCAATCTTCTTCCTGACCTCTCCGCCCCCATCCCCCTCTCCAGTTTTATCACCCTCACCTTAACCTCCTTCTTTCTATTGCATTCCCAACGCCCCTCCCCAAAATCCCTCCTCCCTACCTTTTATCTTAGCCTGCTTGGCGCACCTTCCTCATTCCTGAAGAAAGGCTTATGCCCGAAACGTCGATTCTCCTGCTCCTTGGATGCTGCCTGACATGCTGTGCTTTTCCAGCAACACATTTTTCAGCTCTGATCTCCAGCATCTGCAGTCCTCTCTTTCTCCTGGGTATATGAATAGGAAGGGTTTGGAGGGAAATGGGCCGGTTGCTGGCAGGTGGGACTAGATTGGGTTGGGATATCAGGTCGGCATGGACGGGTTGGACCAAAGGGTCTGTTTCCATGCTGTACATCTCTGTCAGGCAGCATCCGAGGAGCAGGAAAATCAGGCAAATCAACGTTTTGGGCCGGAGCCATTCATCAGAAATGCATCATATCTATGTTTGGTCTCAGTCAAGGCAGTTGTGCATTGTAGTCATCAGCTCTGAAAATGTGTTGCTGGTTAAAGCACAGCAGGTCAGGCAGCATCCAAGGAACAGGAAATTTGACGTTTCGGGCCAGAGCCCTTCATTCCTAATGCTGTAAATCAGAAACAAAAACAGAAATTGCTGGAAAAGCTCAGCAGGTCTGGCAGAATCAGAGTTAACGTTTCAGGTCGAGTTAACCTTCCTCAGAACTCATCTTAGATAACTTGTACATTGACCCTTTCCTATTAATGAATTTGGCCGTGTCACGGTATAGCACTCTCAATGTGATGTAGCCTTGTTCCATATTGAGTCAAGGATAGAGAGATCCTTCATGGGTCCGCAGTGGATTTTGAGAAGCAGCGACTCACATAAAGATTTAGAAGGGTTGTTGTGGTCTTGACAGACACTGGGATAGGATAGCCAGCCACTACTCTCACTCAGCCGAGAGTGTGTTCTACTGACCGTCTCAGCTGATTTACTTCACAAGGTTGTTAGTTGACATTACATTGACTGTGGGGGTGGGGAAATGTTTTTCCCATTGCAATTCTAACTTGAGGCCTGATGGCCTTACGCACCTGAACTATGCCAATGCATCAGGCTCAGAGACCAATCATTTATCTAATAAGCTGTGGACAATGCTGCTAATTTCAAATGCTGCCAGGACACTGTGCTTGCTACTACATAATGTCCTCGCTGCATGTGGTGACCTCTCTTAGACCGGGTTCATCGATCTTTACTCAGTTGGTACCTCACCTGCACGTCACAAAATCATGAAGGTGCTGGGAGCCAATGCAGGTCAGTGGACACAATGCTAATCTTAGGTCTTAGTGTGGAACAGCGTTGTGGGATCTTTCTGTGCATCATTTGCTTGCCTCACCTCCTATTATACAACTGTGACTGCACTTTTAAAGAACTTCCCAGCCCACCTGAGATGCTGAAAGGTGTGGACTTTCATGCGGGGATTTCCCTTTGATTCTTTCTCTGGCGTGGAAAATGAGGGAAAATTCACTTGTCAAACAAGGAGCTCGCTCGCTCTCTTTATTTTATCCAGGAGGGTGAGAGGCACTGGAACAACGCTTGCTGCTGTCACCCAGCTTTATCAATTTCTAACCAGGATGAGCGAGTGCACGTTGTTCCTGGCACTTGTTCAGCATTCCTCACTGTAAGGACTGAAACGGATTTGGTGAAGAAGGTATTTGGCACATTTGCCTTCATCGGTCAAAACATTGGGTACGGGATTCAGGAAGTCATGTTATAGCTGTACAAGATATTTGTAAGGCCACAATTGGAGTACTTCCTCCAATTCTTGATGCCCTGCTATAGGAAGGATGTTATTAAACTGGAAAGGGTAGAAAAAAGATTTTCAAGGGTGTGATTGAGACTGAAAGCTTGTAGTTATAGGGAGATGCTGGATAGGCTGTGACACCTCTTTCCCTGGTGCATAGGAGGCTCAGGGATTGCCTTGCAGAGATTTATAAAATCATGAAGGGCATAGATAAGGTGAATAGAGGAGTCTAAAACTAGAGGATGTAGGTTTAAGGTAAGGGGGGAATGATTTACAAAGGACTTGAGGGACAACTTTTTCACACAGAGGGTGGTGCGTATATAAAATGAGTTGGCAGAGGAAGTAGTACAGGTGAGTACAATTACAACATTTCAAAGACATTTGGGCAGGGAGATGGATAGGAAAGGTATAGAGGAAAATGGCCAAAATGCAGGCAAATGGGACTGGTTCAGTTTAAGAAACCAGGTCACCATGGATGAGTTGGACCGAAGCATCTGTTTTTGTGCTCTATGACTCTATTACTCCATGAGTACAAAATATTGGAGTGATCCAAAACACCATTTGGACAAAAGTAAAGGAAGCTGTGTGGTAGAAAAGCAGGGGTGACCTGTAGGGACAGCTTTGTTCCTTGTTATATTTGGCATTGACTGCCTGTTCAAAGATAAAGCTTTCCTGTAGTTGGCTCTTTAAACTTTTGCTGTAGGACAATCATTTGTCCTGGTGGTATAAAGCAGCCAGTATTTAGCAGTTATTAAAACAGTGTTGTTCATGTAGCCTCGACTTCTTCTTTTCCCATCGATGCATAGACTTTCAATTCCTGCATAAGTCTATCCTTGTCCTTTAATAGTTTTTTCCAGACAGAGTTATTGCTGCTTCTTTCAATCTGTGAACAGTTACAACAACATTTAAAAGACATTTGGACAATTACTTGGTTAAGAGTTTCAAGGAATCGAGGCCAGATGGGAGTAGTTCAGTTTAGAAAACTTGGTTGGCATGGATGAGTTGGGCCAAAGGGTCTGATTCCATGCTGTATGACTCTATGATAGACTTTCGGAAGTCAGAAAATGCATTACTTGCCACCATATTCCTAGCCTCTGACCTGACCTTGTAGCCATTGTATTGATGTTCTGTGTCCAACTGAGTTTCCAGTCAATGGTAATCCCCATGATGTTTATAATGCAGAAATCAGTGATTGTATCACCATTATATGTCAAGGGGCAGTGGATAGATTGTCTTTTATCTGAGATGGTCATTGCTGGGTATTTGTGTGGCGTGAATGTTACTTGTCACTTGTCAGCCCAAGCCTGGGTATTGACCAGATCTTTTTGCATTTGAGAATGCACTGCTTCAGTATCTCAGTCGGGAGCGATGCTGAACGTTGTGCAATCATTAGCAAACATCCATGTTTTCGTCCTTATGCTGAAGGGAAAGTTATTGATGAAGCAGGTATAGATGGTTGGGCCCAGGACACTACCATAAGGATCTCCTGCAGAGATGGACTGGAGCTAAAATGACTGATCTCCAAAAATCACGACCATCTTCCTATGTGCAACCGCGACTTTAACCATGGAGAGTTTTCTCCGATACCCATTTTGTTTTGTTAGTGCTCCTCGATGCCACACTCAGTCAAAGGGCTGTCACTCTTGCCTTACTTCTGGAATTCAGCTCTTTTGTCCATGTTTTGACCAAGGCTGTAATGAGGTCAGGAGCTGAGTGGCCCTAGTGGAACCCCAACTGGGCATCACTGAGCAGGTTATTGCTGAGTAGGTGCTGCTTGATAGCACTGTTGATGACATCTTCCATTACTTTACTGATGATGGAAAGTAAATAGATGGGGCGATAATTGGCCAGGCTGGATTTCTCCTGCTTTTTATGTACAGGACATGCCAGGGCAATTTTCCACATTGTTAGGTCGAGGCCAATATTGTCAGAGTTTGGCTAGGGGAGCGATAAGTTCTGGACAACAAGTCTTCAGAACTATTGCTGGAATGTTGTCAGGCCTATGGCATTTGCAGTGCCTCCAACCATTTCTTAATATCACATGGAGTGAATCAAATTGGCTGAAAACTGGTATCTCTGATGCTGGGGATTACTGGAAAAGGCCAGGATGGATCATCCAATCAACACTTCTGGCTGAAGATTGCTGTGAATGTTTAGCCTTAAGTTTTGCACTGATATGCTGGGCTTTTCCATCATTGAGGATGGGAATATTTGTGGAGTCTTCTCCTCCAGTAAGTTAGGTTAAAAACAATGACTGCAGATGCTGGAAACCAGATTCTGGATTAGTGGTGCTGGAAGAGCACAGCAGTTCAGGCAGCATCCCAGGAGCAGCAAAATCGACATTTCGGGTTTTTTGTTCCTGATGAAGGGCTTTTGCCTGAAACATCGATTTTGCTGCTCCTCGGATGCTGCCTGAACTGCTGTGCTCCTTCAGTAAGTTGTTTAATTGTCCATCACTATTCAGAACTAAATATAGCATGACATGTGGCTTAGTCCTGATCCATTAGTCATGGCATTGTTTAGCTCTGTCTATCACTTGCTGCTTATACTGTTTGGTAGCTTCATCAGATTGACACCTTGATTTTAGGTGTGCCTGCTGCTGCTCCTGGCATTCCATCCAACACTCTCCATTGGACTAGGGTTGATCCCCTGCCATGATCGTAATGGTTGAGTGGGGGATATGCCGGTCCATAAAGTTCCAGGTCATGCTCGAGTACAACTCTGTGGGTATGACTGTTCCTTGACTAGTAGGAGGGGCAGACAGAGATTGAGGAAGAGGGAAGTCTGCAGAAGGACTTGAACAGGCTAGAAGATTGGGCAAAGAAATGGCAGATGGAATACAATATGGGAATGTGTGAGATTGATAGGAAAAATATTTTAGGGAAATTGGGTCACTAGTCTTGAAATGTTGACTCTGATTTCTCTCCACAGATGCTGCCAGACCTGTTGAAATTTTCCATCAATTTCTGTTTTTGTTCCTACATAACATCCCTGCTCTTCTTTTATAAGCCTCAAAGATAAAGACAAACATCATACCTTCTTAACTACCCTAGTAACCTGTCCTACCACCGTCAGGGGGCTGCGAGTATGCGCACCATGATCCCTCTGTTCCTCTGAGCTCCCAGTGTCCCATCATTCATTGAATACCAATTTGTTATGTTCCTTCTGCAAAGTGCATAACATGATGTTAATCAGGATTAAATTCCATCTGCCACTAATCTGACCATTTACATTCTCTAGTAACATAACACCTTTCTCCTCACGGTCAAGCACCCAGCCAATTTGTGTGTTATCAACAAACTTACTTGTCATTGCTTCTACGCTCTCGCCTAAATCATTTATAAATATCGTGAATAGTAAGGGACCCAGCTCTGATCCCTGTGATATGCTACTGCACATTAAGCTCCAATCACACCAACAGCCTTTTACCATCACTCTCTGTCTGCTGTCACTAAACCAATTTTGGATCCAACTTGCTATGTTACCCTGGATCCCTTGAGCTTTGTCAGTTTCCCATGTGTGGCATTGTCAAAGGTTTTACTGAATTCCATATAAACTGCATCAAATGCCCCTACCTTCATCCACTCATTTGGTCACCTCCTCAAAAATTTCCACCAGATCTTTTTAAGCATGACCTCCCTCTGACAAAGCCATGCTGACTACCTCTGATTAAACCTTGCCTTTCTAAATAGAGATTAATTTTCCCCTTCACTATCTTCTCCAATGGTTTCCCTATCACTGATGTGAGACTCATTGGTGTATAGTTTCCTGGTCTTATTTTACTAGCTCTTTGGGACAACAGAGTGGCTCAGCAGTTAATACTGCTGCTTCATAGTATTTGGGACTTGGGTTCGATTCCAGCCTCAGGTGACCGTGTGGAGTTTACACATTTGTGTCTGCGTGGGTTTCCTCACAAAGGTGTGCAGGTTAGGTGGATTGGCTGTGCTAAATTGCCACTTACTGTCCAGGGATGTGTAGGTTGGGTGGATGTGCATAGGATGTGCTGGAAGCCTAGTGATGGGAGATAAGGAAATAGCAGGAGAACTTAACAAGTACTTTGTGTCAGTCTTTACAGTGGAAGACATGAGTAATATCCCAACAATTAAAGGGAGTCAGGGGGCTGAGTTGAGTATGGTTGCCATTACAAAAGAGAAAGTGCTAGAAAAGCTAAAAGGTCTTAAAATTGATAAATCTCCTGGCCCCCGATGGGATACATTCTAGAGTTCTGGGAGATGTGGCTGAGGAAATAGCAGAGGCATTGGTTGAGAACTTTCAAAAGTCACTGGAGTCAGGGAAAGTCCCAGATGATTGGAAGATCGCTGTTGTAACCCCCTTTTCAAGAAAGGATCAAGATAAAAGATGGAAAATTATAGGCCAATTAGCCTAACCTCGGTTGTTGGTAAAATTCTAGAATCCATCATTAAGAATGAGGTTTCTAAATTCTTGGAAGAGCAGAGTCTGATTAGAACAAGTTAACATGGATTTAGTAAGGGGAGGTCATGTCTGACAAACCTGTTGGAATTCTTTGAAGACGTGACAAGTAGGTTAGGCCAGGAAAACCCAGAGGATGTGGTCTATCGAGACTTCCAAAAGGCCTTTGATAAGGTGCCACACGGGAGGCTGCTGAGCAAGGTGAGGGCCTATTGTGTTTGAGGAGAGCTACTGGTATGGATTGAGGATTTGCTGTTTGACAGAGGGAAGAGAGTTGGGATAAAAGGTTCTTTTTCGCAATGGCAGCCGGTGACAAGCGGTGTCCTGCAGGGTTCAGTGTTGGGGCTGCAGCTGTTCACATTATATATTAATGATCTGGATGAAGGGACTGGGGGCATTCTAGTGAAGTTTGCGGATGATACGAAGTTAGGTGGACAGGCAGGTAGTACTGAGGAAGTGGGAAGGCTGCAGAAGGATCTAGACAGTTTGGGAGAGTGGTCCAGGAAATGGCTGATGGAATTCAATGTGAGCAAATGTGAGGTCTTGCACTTTGGAAAAAAGAATAAAAGCAAAGACCACTTTCTAAATGGTGAGAAAATTCGTAAAGCCAAAGTACAAAGGGATCTGGGAGTGCTAGTCAAGGATTCTCTAAAGGTAAACATGCAGATTGAGTCCGTGATTAAGAAAGTGAATGCAATGTTGTCACTTATCTCAAGAGGGTTGGAATATAAAAGCACCGTTGTGCTACCGAGACTTTATAAAGCTCTGGTTAGGCCCCATTTGGAGTACTGTGTCCAGTTTTGGTTCCCACACCTCAGGAAGGACATACTGGCACTGAAACGTGTCCAGCGGAGATTCACACGGATGATCCCTGCAATGGTAGGTCTAACATACGAGGAACGGCTGAGGATCCTGGGATTGTATTCATTGGAGTTTAGAAGATTAAGGGGAGATTTAATAGAAACTTACAAGATAATACATGGCTTGGAAAGGGTGGACGCTAGGAAATTGTTTCCGTTAGGCGAGGAGACGAGGATCCGTGGACACAGCCTTAGAATTAGAGAGGGTCAATTCAGAACAGAAATGTGGAGACATTTCTTCAGCCAGAGAGTGGTGGGCCTGTGGAATTCATTGCCGCAGAGTGCAGTGGAGGCCAGGATGCTAAATGTCTTCAAGACAGAGATTGATAAATTCTTGTTGTCTCGAGGAATTAAGGGCTACGGGGAGAATGCTGGTAAGTGGAGTTGAAATGCCCATCAGCCATGATTGAATGGCGGAGTGGACTCGATGGGCCGAATGGCCTTACTTCCACTCCTATGTCTTATGGTCTTGTGGAAATGCAGGGTCTAAGGGATAGGGCAGGGGGTTGGGTCTTGGTGGGATCCTCTTTGGCGGGTCAGTAGGACTCGATAGGCCGAATGGCTTGCTTCCACACTGTAGGGATTCTATGATATCCTTCTTGTAATATGGAACCACATTAGCTGCTGGCCTGTGGTCAGAGATGATTTAAAAATTTGGGCCAGGGCCCCAGCAATTTTGTTCCTCACCTCTCATAGCAGCCTGGGTATACAACTCCAAATTCTCGAATATCTCCTCACTCCTTACATCTGTCTGCTCAAGAAGTTCACAGTTCCTCTTCTAAAATATTTTGTTGCATTTTCCTTCTCCCGTGTAAAGGCAGGTGTAGACCAGCGTACTCTGCCTTCATGAAGGTTGCCTCCTCGGTGCCGAACAGGCCCTACTCTTTCCATGGTTATTCTCTTCCCCTTGATACAGAACATCTTGGGATTCTTCTTAAACTTGCCTGCAAGTGTGCTCTCGTACCCTCTCTTTGCTCTCCTAATTGCTTGTTTGCTTTCCCCCCGCACTTTTTATACTCCTCTAGAGCCTCTGTTGTTTTGCTTCCTTTGTAGCTGTTAACCACCTTTCTATTACATTTTATCCTCTGCTTGTTGCTCTCAAAGCTAAGGTAGATAGATTAGATTAGATTAGATTAGATTACTTACAGTGCAGAAACAGGCCCTTCGGCCCAACAAGTCCACACCGACCCGCCGAAGCGCAACCCACCCATACCCTTACATTTACCCCTTACCTAACACTATGGGCAATTTAGCATGGCCAATTCACCTGACCCGCACATCTTTGTGACTGTGGGAGGAAACCGGAGCACCCGGCGGAAACCCACGCGGACACGGGGAGAATGTGTAAACTCCACACAGTCAGTCGCCTGAGGCGGGAATTGAACCCGGGTCTCTGGCGCTGTGAAGCAGCAGTGCTAACCATTGTGCCACCGTGCTGCCCACAGTGGTTAGCACTGCTGCCTCACAGCGCCAGAGACCCGGGTTCAATTCCCACCTCAGGCGACTGACTGTGTGGAGTTTGCACGTTCTCCCCGTGTCTGCGTGGGTTTCCTCTGGGTGCTCCGGTTTCCTCCCACAGTCCAAAGATGTGCGGGGTCAGGTGAATTGGCCATGCTAAATTGCCCATAGTGTTAGGTAAGGGGTAAATGTAGGGGTAGGGGTATGGGTGGGTTGCGCTTTGGCGGGTCGGTGTGGACTTGTTGGGCCGAAGGGCCTGTTTCCGCACTGTAAGTAATCTAATCTAATCTAATCTAATCTAATCTAATCTATCTACCTTAGCTTTGAGACCAACAAACAGAGGATAAAATGTAATAGAAAGGTGATTAACATCTACAAAGGAAGCAAAACAACGGAGGCTCTAGAGGAGTATAAAAAGTGCGGGGGGAAAGCAAACAAGCAATTAGGAGAGCAAAGAGAGGGTATGAGAGCACACTTGCAGGCAAGTTTAAGAAGAATCCCAAGATGTTCTGTATCAAGGGGAAGAGAATAACCATGGAAAGAGTAGGGCCTGTTAGGCACCGAGGAGGCAACCTTCATGAAGGCAGAGTACGCTCTTCTGAAAAGTAAAGGAATTAAGGAATATTGTGAAAACACAGTTAAGTGGAGCTGAGTTGACTAAAGGATTAGCCATGATCTTATTGCATGGCAGAGCAAGCTCGAAGGGCCGGACGCCTACTCCTGCTCCTAGTCCTTATGTTCATGTTATGTTCTTACATTTCACCCTGAAGGGAACACGTTGGGTCTGTATCATTTTGACCCCATTCTGTTGTGCTGTAAATTAATCCTTATGTAACTGTTCCCAGTTTATTGCGGCCAGATTCAGCTTTATTTTAATAAAATCTGTCTTATCCCATTCCCAAAGAATGTTTATCTGCTGTTACCTGCCAACATTACTTACTATTAAGGTGGAAAATGAATTGGCAACGTCAGGCCTGTCTGTGTTTGCTCTTTACTGCGGCAACTGATTTTCCAATTTTCCGCACCATCCTCCTAACCGAAGCCTCTTCATTCAAAGTCTATCCACTCGAATCCCATCTGCTTTAAGCCCACTCACTCACCAATCCAAAGTCCGCCTCCCCAAAGCCCACCAGGAGTTAAAATCAGGAACTCAAGCAAGCAACAGATGCATAAACTCAATTAGTATAAGAAGATCCCAGAATATACGTTATAGCCCCTAGTGTCAGAGTGATACAATGACGTTAAAGTAGAAAGATATAATCACTGCCAGAAATATGGAAATGCATAAATTAGTTGGTATTTTTCAGGAATAAAAACAGAAAGTGCTGGAGCATCTCAGCAGGTATGGTAGGATCTGTATTGAGAGAGACAGAGAAAGAGCAAGAAAGAGAGAGGCAGAGTTAATGGTTCCAGCCAGGTTTGACACTCCTTCAAAACTGTACTGTACGTTCATGTATTGACATCTGTTTTTAAAAGCTTTCATTCTACTCCAGTCCCCACTTCCTTGATAAAGGGTATCTTTGATCACTTTGTTCAAATTGATGTCAAGATAGACCCAGCTCACTTGGCATAATACTGTTTAATACAGACTTCTTTCATTTGAATTACTTCTTCATTTTATATAATGGAAAAGCTTGGCTGGGGTAGTATAATAGTTATAGTATAGGATTAGTAAAAGAATAGACTAATAATATGCAGAGTAGTGAGTTTGAAATTTTCCACATATATTAAAGCTTGAATTCATATTTTTAAAACTAGAAATACAAATATGTTAATGGTAAAAGTGACTTTGAAAGTTCTGCTTTGTTGTAAAAGCCCACTGTTTCACTAATACCCTTCCATGGAATCCCTATAATGCAGAAAGAGGTCATACAGCCCATCAAATCCACACCAACCCTACAAAGGGCATCCCACCAGACCCTTACCCTATAACTGCATTTTCCATGGCCAATCCACCTAACCCGCACATTTTTAGACTGTGGGAGGAAACCGGAGCATCCGCAGGAAATCTGCACTCACATGAGGAGAACATACAAAGTCCGCATAGACAGCCACCCGTAGCTGGAATCGAAGCCTAGTCTCAGGCAGCAATACCAATCACTGATCCAGTGTGCCATCCATATTTTTCAGGGAAGGAAATCTGCTCACTCTTAGCCAGACGAGACTAGATGTACCTCCAGCTTTACATCAATGTGGTTGTCCTTTTGGATTTGTGCCACCATCCTGGGGCAGCTAGGGATAACAAATAAACACCAGCGATACCCACATCCGGAGAAAGAATGCGTTAGAAAATACCAAAATGAAAAACCCATGAAATAAATAATATTCTGCAATCTTTACTTGACGTTTCCAAAATCAGATTTTAAAACCAATTCTTCACTCAACACTCAAAATTCTCGGAACCATTTCTGACATTCTGGACATTGCTAATCTTAGTAGAGAGATCCTTTCAGGCCATGCTGACAACTAGAGCTATACTATTCCGCTCAGTTGCCACATTGGCTGCACTCACTTGTTGTGTAAATGCTGATGCCTGAATCCCTGGGCTAGTTGCCAGGTTTCTGAATTTCATCAAAACCACGGGCTAGACCGGCAGAAGTGAGAGAAGTTTTACTGTTTGCAGAGTTGATTGTGGGAGGGCAGGTTGAACGATTTTCCGAGTGTGTTGCTAACCAGTTACTGACTCCTTCTAGATAACAAGAGGGGCCTGTTGTCAATGGAGACAGTGAGCTGTTGGGTCTGTACATGCTGAGCAGGGGCTAGGGTGGGAGGGGAGTTGGTCGTGGTGGGAGGAGGTTGATTGGTGAGTCACTGTCTCATTAATGATAAAGGTATTCGAAAGGATGGAAACTCAGGAATCATTTTCTTTAGTGGGATAATCCAGAGAAAGATGACACAAGCTTAAATTTGAGCTAGGATGAAATCCGAAAGCACTTCTTCAAACAAACAGTCATGGAAATCTGGATCTCAGTCGCCTCAAAATGTTGTGGACTTTGGGGATAGTAGTGTCATGGAGTACAGAGTCATACAGCACAGAAATAGACCCTTTGGTCCAACTGGTCTGTGCCAACCAGACATTCCAATCTGACCTAGCCATTTTGCCAGCATTTGGCCCATATCCTGTAAACCCTTATTTATATATCCATCCAGATGTCTTTTAAATATTATAAATTGTACCCACCTCCATCATTTCCTCTGGCAACTCATTCCATACATGCACCACCCTCCGCATGGATGAAGTTACCCCTTAGATCCTTTTAAAATCTTGCCCCCTCACCTTAAACTCTCTAGTTTTGGACTTCACCACCCTAAAAAAAACATTGATTTTTCACCCTATCCATGCCCGTCATGATGTTATAAACCTCTATAAGGTCACCCCTCAGCCTCCGAAGTTCCAGGGGAAGAAAGGGACCAGTCTGTTTGGCCCCTTTCTATAACTCAAACTCTCCAAATCCTGTAAACATCCTTGTAAATCTTTTCTGCACCCACCCAAGTTTAACAATATCTTTCCTATGGTGTTTTCAAAACAGAGATCAATAGGTCTGCCTTTGGTAAGTGTGTCAAGGAATATGGAGCAATAGGGGGGGCAAATTGAGTTGAAGAACTGAGCTGCCATGGATCAATAGAAAGAAAGAGAGAAGAACTTACATCTGTATATTGCCTATCAGAACCTCAGGATCTCCTTCAGCACTTTTCAATCAGTGAAGGAGTTTTGATGTTTAAATATGGAAAACACAAGCTCCATCAGGCTGAATCATATATTCCTGTTCCTATGTCCAGATGGAATCACCATTTTATCAGTTTGTCTTAGTTGTGACGTGGAAATCTGTGACATGAAAAATGGCAGTAATTCACAGAAAGGACTAATAGATTCGTGCACAAATAGATATTTGTCACATTCATAAAATTGTTATTTTCCTTAGATACTTTTGTAAATAAAACATATTGATTTTAAGGTATACATTCGTGTTAGTGAAAGAATTTTGCGGCAGCTCAGGTCAAAATTGGGGCCAAAGAATGTCCTGTAAATGAAGACCTTTGTTTGAATTTTTAAACAAAAAAAAAATATTCTATACAAGGCACTAATGGAGTCAGTGATGAAAAGGAAAAGGCTAGCTGTGGGTAATACATGGTCCAGAATGTCTGTCCAACCAGGAATGGTATCATAGAGTGAGGTGAACTGTGCTTGTATCTGTGAGTAAAGAACGGTCAGCACGTGGTGTGGGAGGTCTGGAAGTTCCACTTGGTAACTGGAAAACACTCAGGGACAGACCCTTCCATTTATTTCATTCTGAGGATATAAATGTCAAAGCCAACACGTTTAATATCCATTTTGATTTGAATCATTGATTGTTTGGATTGGCTTCTATTCAACCAATATAGTTTATAATTGTGAATATAATTATAGTTTATATGTAATTCTTTGAGATTTGCGTCACAGGTAGACTGGATGATTAAGAAGACACTTAGCATGTTTGTCTTCATTGCTCAGACCTTTGAGTATAGGAGCTGGGATGTGATGTTGAGGTTGTACAGGAAGCTTCTTCTAGAGTACTGTGTACGGTTCTGGTTGCCCTGCTATAGGAAGGATATGATTAAACTGGAGAGGGTTCAGAAAAGATTTTACTAGGATGTTGCCGGGAATGGGTTGAGATATAAAATATAAAAATGATAAAAATAGACTGTAAAGGCTGGGATCTTTTTCATCAGAGCTTAGGAGGTTGAAAAGCTTATAAAATCATGAGGGGCATAGGTGAGTAGGACAGGTTTTTTTCCCCAGGGTGGGGGAGTTCAAAACTAGGGGACATATTTTTAAATTGAGGAGAGCAAGATTTAAAATGGATATGAGGGGCAACATTTTTACATAGAATGTTTCGCGTATGGAATGAACTGATAGAGAAAGTGATCGATGCAGGTACAGTTACAATGTTTAAAGACATTTGGATAAATTCATGAATAGGAAAGGTTTGGATGGATATGGGACCAAGCGTAAGCAGGTAGGTCTAGTTTAGTTTGGGAACATGGTTGGCGTAGACTGGTTGGAACAAAGGGTGGATGACATTGTCAATAAGTGGCTTGATTGACCACTTTAGAGGGCTATCAATGTGGTATGGGACTGAAATCACATGTGGGCTTGCACAGGCAAGAAATGCAGGTTCCCTTCCCTAAAGAAACTAGTTTGATTTTTAATGCTGTTCAAATGGCTGTTTCTTTGCCCATAATTGATAGAATTCAATTCTGAAAACGCTCCAGGCTATCCTCCAAGTTGATTACCTCATCAAAACATCCACAAAGCGTATTCTGATAATACACCTCACAGTATGTGATACATTGGGCACTGGGAACCAAATGAACTAAATTATATTCAAGGCTGAGATAGACAGATTTTTAATCAGTAAGAAAGTCAAGGGTTATGGGGAAAAGGTAGGAATTTGGAGTTGAGGATTACCTGCTCAGTCATAATCTCATTGGATAGTGGAGCAGACTCGATGGGCTGGATGGCCTACTTCTGTTCCTGCATCTTATGGTAAACCACTCAATGTCTTATTGATTAGGACACTTACAGTTTATTTTGGTCCTCCATTCACATAACATGTTCCACTTCTACAATGGACTAGAATTATACAACCCAGAGAACATGAGTTCAAATCCAACTGTGGCTGTTTAAAGGTTTTGAATTCAGTTTTTTGTTTAAAGAATCTGGAACAAAAAGGCACAGGTGTAAACACAAGTGACAATGAAGCTTTTGGATAGTTCTAAAAACCAATTGTTTTATTCAGATGCCTTCAGGAAAGAAACTTTCTGCTGGCCTAATGAAATGTGATTACAGTTCCATGCCAATATTCTCCAGAGTTTAGCAGAATGAGAGTTGATCTCATTGAGATGTGTACATTTCTTAGAGGGTTGAAAAGGGTAGATGTTGAAAGAGAACTACCCATGGTTGGATGGGTTGAACTGGGAGCCATATTCTGAGGATAAAGGAACAACCATTTTGGACAGAGATGGGGATTCACTCCAACGCCAGTTGAAATTATCTTCCTGTTGAGAGCTGTGGATGTTTATTCATTGAGCACATTCAAAATGGAGATAGATATTTGGTTTCTTTGAGTGATTCAAGAAATATAGATAGTTGGTATGAAAGGCATGTTGTGCATTATCTATCATCTAATCTAATGGAAGAGCAATATCATAGAGTTTTAAAGCTTACTCCTGCTGCTATGACTTATGTCTACATATACATGACTTATTCTCAACTGTCTTCAGAATTAACATAAACAAGCCACTCAGTTCAAGAAGGAAGCCCACCCCCACCTCCTCAGGGAAACTGGAGCTAACTAATAAATACTGATCTTGCCAGCCCTATATACATCAAAAATTTTCATGATGTAATCTATTAAAAAATTAGGGAAAGGACATTTTGCAAATATGCTGAGCACTCATAGACTAGTGTCAGAATTACCAATTCACAGCTCAACATACAGACATTTAGCAGCTGAGATGATATGGCACTAATAGTGTAACTAACAGTTACCTTGGTGACTTTGAAACCTGGGCATTGTGATGACCAGAAGTTGGGTTGGTTAAGGATGGGAAAAGGATGATGGTCGAGGGTCACTAATTCAAGGTCAGAGATGTAAAATAAATGGCAAAGCATCAGTGGGAAAACGAGGAGTAATTCACACAGAAGGTCACCGAGATCTGGCTTTTGCTACCCTAAAGAGTTGGGGGCAGGGAGCTGGGGGAGTCATCATTATTGAAACTTGCAACAGGCAATTGGAGAGAACAAACTTGCAGAGTCATGGGGAGAAAGAGTTTTTTTGAAAGAGCCAAGATTAACACAATGGGATGACTGGCTTCCATTTATGCTTTATGTTTCCATGATCTTAATCAATGATTGCTTTTATTCTTTCATGGGATGTGAGCATCACTGGCCAGGCCAGTGTTTATAGTCCATCCCTAATTGCCCAGACAGTTAAGAATTGACTATATTGTTGTGGGTCTGAAGTCACATGTCAACTAGACCAGGTGAGGATGGCAGATTTTCTCACCTAAAGGACACTGACAAACCAGATGAGTTTTTACAGCCATGGTTGCCATTAAGTTAGCGCTTGGTTCAGATTTTATGAATTCAAATTTCATCACCTGCCATGGTGGGATTTGAACACATGTCCCCAGAACATTAGCCCAGGGTTCAGAATTGCTAGTTCAGAGATGTTACCATTATGCCCTGGCATCCCCTACACGCTAGATGATTGAACTCATTCCAGGAGACAACAGCGACCATGTTTTATATAAATTGGTACCTTCATCTTGTCGTGATGTGATTTCCGTCCCAGACTAGCAAGGAGGCAGTCCTTGAAAGTAGGCAGAAAATTGGCAGGTATTCCAGATGAGCCAAATGGCCTAATTCTGTTCCTATTGCTCTGGTTGGTCTTATATGTGGCATAAAACTCTGCTGAATTGGACACACGTAAACATTGGAGGCTAAAAACAAGAATGATGTGCTGTAGTATTTAAATTGCAATACAGCCTTCCAACCCAGATGTTACATTTGAAAGCTAAGGTGATGTAAACTTATAAATATAGATTTTGAGTTTGAGATTATAAAATGCTGGAGACTGAGATTACAACTTTCATGGTCTTAATCATGGTGGCCACCTTCCATTAGTTTGCCAGGAGCAGTTGATCCTACTCTTTCGATTAATTCTGGAATGAAACTCTCTTGAGATTGAAAATGCTCCTCCCTCTTCTTCTCACCTTCCTCAGACCCCTTTCTTCATTCTATACATTGGCAAAGAGGTATTCTCCTTCCAACTCCGTTTTAATTGAGACCCCCTCCTTACCACTTCTTCCTCACCTTTGATTGTAAAATATTGGGAGAAAGTGAAGGCTGCAGATGCTGGAGATCAGAGCTGAAAATGTGTTGCTGGAAAAGTGCAGCAGGTCAGGCAGCATCCAAGGAACAGGAGAATCAACGTTTCGGGCATGAGCCCTTCTTCAGGAATGAGGAGAGTGTGCCAAGCAGGCTGAGATAAAAGGTAGGGAGGAGGGACTTGGGGGAGGGGCGTTGGAAATGTGATAGGTGGAAGGAGGTCAAGGTGAGGGTGATAGGCCGGAGTGGGGTGGGGGCGGAGAGGTCAGGAAGAAGATTGCAGGTTAGGAAGGTGGTGCTGAGTTCAAGGGTTGGGACTGAGACAAGGTGGGGGGAGGGGAAATGAGGAAACTGGAGAAATCTGAGTTCATCCCTTGTGGTTGGAGGGTTCCTGGGCGGAAGATGAGGTGCTCTTCCTCCAGCCGTCGTGTTGGTATGGTCTGGCGATGGAGGAGTCCAAGGACCTGCATGTCATTGGTGGAGTGGGAGGGGGAGTTGAAGTGTTGAGCCACGGGGTGGTTGGGTTGGTTGGTCCGGGTGTCCCAGAGGTGTTCTCTGAAACGTTCCGCAAGTAGGCGGCCTGTCTCCCCAATATAGAGGAGGCCACATCGGGTGCAGCAGATGTAGTAAGTGATGTGTGTGGAAGTGCAGGTGAATTTGTGACGGATATGGAAGGATCCCTTGGGGCCTTGGAGGGAAGTAAGGGGCGAGGTGTGGGCTCAAGTTTTGCATTTCTTGCGGTTGCAGGGGAAGGTGCCGGGAGTGGAGTTTGGGTTGGTGGGGGGTGTGGACCTGACAAGGGAGTCACGGAGGGAGTGGTCTTTTCGGAACGCTGATAAGGGAGGGGAGGGAAATATATCCTTGGTGGTGGGGTCCGTTTGGAGATGGCGGAAATGACGACGGATGATATGATGTATATGGAGGTTGGTGGGGTGGTAGGTGAGGACCAGTGGGGTTCTGTCTTGGTGGCGATTGGAGGGCGGGGTTCAAGGATGGAGGAGCGGGAAGTGGAGGAGATGTGGTGGAGAGCATCGTCGATCACATCTGGGAGGAAATTGCGGTCTTTGAAGAAGGAGGCCATCTGGGTTGTTCGGAATTGGAACTGGTCCTCCTGGGAGCAGATGTGGCGGAGACGAAGGAATTGAGAATATTCCTGACCTCTCCGCCCCCACCCCCACTCCAGCCTATCACCCTCACCTTAACTTCCTTCCATCTATCACGTTACCAACGCCCCTCCCCCAAGTCCCTCCTCCCTACCTTTTATCTTCACCTGCTTGGCACATTCTCCTCATTCCAGAAGAAGGGCTCATGCCCGAAACGTCGAGTCTCCTGCTCCTTGTAATATATTGTCCTTTGTTTGGATTACCCATAAAAATTGTTTAACTAGAAACATGGATGATTTATTCATTTATTTAAGAAATATATTGTCACTTGTACCAAGGTAAAGTGAATAATATTGCCACATTATGACGATATCTTGGATTACAAAATAACTTACTAAATAAATTAATTTTAAATTGATATTACCAAAACTGAAACTTCAAAGGTTCATTTTTCCCTCTCCAGAGATTTCATGCTTTCTACTCCTCTGAGTTGCTGCCATCCAACATTGCCCCCCAGGCTCCTGATAATGTGCTCCTTTTCTGTCACCACCTGCACCGACACCTCCATGTGCTCTGCCTCTGAGCTGACTACGGTCACGCTCTGCTGATCCCACACCTCCAACACTGGGCATTGACTGACCGGTCCTGGCTCCAAGTCAGTTACTGGGGCTCTGGCTTGTCATCTGATGCTGCCATGTGAGATGGTGTGGGCATTGGAGATACATGAGGCCCTGACCTCCCACAGGAGGACATCAGGAGGATGATCAGAAGGCAACCAAAATAAAACAAAACACATGACTGAGCTGAAAGGATGACAATGAACTCGTATGGACATGGCAGAACTTGCCACATGAGGCAGAAACATCTCAACCCCACACTCTGGAACCAAATGCTACCCAAGCCACTGCCGCCATCTTGGAAGTCATGATATCATGATCCAGTGATGATGAATAATAAATAGAAAATATCTTGGATGATTTGGTGGTGGGGGGTCAAAGTTCAATTGTATGTAAGAACAATTCTGAATATTGAGAAAGAAAGAAAAAAAAAATCAAGCAAGAAGAGGGAAAACAAAGTGAGTTTTACTCCTGGCTCTCAGCCTGTCTGCTGGGATCTGTACCTGCAGCTGCCCTCTGTAGAGGGCAATGTATTAGGTTCTAGAGTGGTGATGGAAAAGCACAGCAGGTCAGGCAGCATCTGAGGAGCAGGAATATCGATGTTTTGGGCAAAAGCCCTTCATCAGGAATGAATCTGCTGTGCTTTTCCAGCACCACTCTAATCTTGACTCTGATCTCCGGCATCTGCAGTCCTCACTTTCACCTCATGTATTAGGGACTGCCAGGAGCCAGATGTCTGAAAGGTAAATAAAGAAAAAACAGTCAGTTCCACATCAGATTTCCTTTTCATTTCTATTTCTCCAAACCAAATATAAGCATGAAGATTTTAAAAAAATCTACTCTTCCTATCATTTTACTTTCTCTTCCACTTTCTGCTCTTCTCTTTAATCACTTCAAGTTACTGTAAATCATCAGAAAGGATGGGCTTCACTAAAGCATGGCTGACTTGATCAAGTTCCCGAGAGATTTGTGATGGTGACTGATGAACCATCTGTTTACAAGATTAACAGCGTTGACTCAGGCTATGAGTCAGTTGAATGTATTTCTATTCCACATGCATCTACTCCCATCTGTTTCATCTCACTCCATTCTATTCCAGTGGGGGGTCAATTAGTTCAGTGTGCTGGTTAGTAATGCAAAGTGACACCAAAAACGTGGATTCAATTCCCACATTGGCTGAGGTTACCATGAAGAATCCCCCCTCTCTTGAGGCATGCTGACCCTTACGTTTAGCCACCATCAGTTGTCTCTCTCCAATGAGACAGCAGCCTGATGGTCTCATAAGACTATGAAGACTTCATTCTATTCCATTCTGCCTGCATGTGTTTATCTAGCTTCCCCTTAAATGCAACATGTTATTTCCTGCAACATGTATAAGCAAGTTCATAATTTCACCACTGTTTGGATAACTAAGTTTCAATTCCCTATTGGATTTTATAGTGACCAGCTTATATATGGACTCTATTTATGGGGATTTTATATACAAGGGAAATTGTCCTCTCCATGTCTATGTTACCAATAAATAAAGACCTCTATGAAGTCACCCCTCAGTCTCAGGGAATTCCAGGATTTTGAACTGATGACACTGAGGGAATAGCAATATACTTCCAAATCAAGATGGTGAGTGGCTTGGCAGGGAATTTGTGGGTGGTGGCATTCCCATGTTTCTGCTCCCCTTGGCCTTGTAGATGAAAGTGGTAGTAGCTTTGGAAGGTGTTATCTGAGGAGAATTTCTGCAGTGCATCTTGTAGATGGGTGCATACTGCTGCTGCTGAGCGTCAGTGGTAGAGGAACTGAGTTGTCCATCAAAAAAGCTGCTTTTTCCAGAATAGTGTTGAACTTCTTGAGTGTTGTTGGAGCTGCACTGATTCAGGGCAGATGGGGAGTATTCCATCTCATTCCTGACCACCAATGGTTAGCAGGCACTGGGGACTCAGAAGATGAGTTACCTTCTGCAGGATTGCCAATCTGTGACCTGCTCAGCATTTAATATAGTTCTTTTCATTCTTCCTCACAGTTCCGCTCCTTATATTTTATTTGCCACAATTTTTCACAGTTGCTTACCTTACTTATGTCCTATTGTAGCCTCCTTTTGTTTTTTTCACAACTTGCTTTCCTAACTTCATTTACATAAGTTGTAAACAGTTCAGGTCTCAGCGCCAGTCCCTGTGGGACTCATCATTACATCTTGTCAACCAGAAAAATATCCATTCGTACCTACGCTTTTTTGCCTGAAAGTCAGCTGATCTCCTGTCTACATCAATATGTTAGCCAGACAACATCAGATTTACTTTTCTGCAATAAATTTT
This sequence comes from Hemiscyllium ocellatum, assembly GCF_020745735.1. Lineage (NCBI taxonomy): Eukaryota > Metazoa > Chordata > Chondrichthyes > Orectolobiformes > Hemiscylliidae > Hemiscyllium > Hemiscyllium ocellatum. Next base: position 60,374,610 of record NC_083415.1, read on the forward strand.
GATGTTGTAGTTTATCAAGTACCTTCTGGAAACTTAACTATAATACACCCACCATTCCCCTTTATCCATAGTATGTTACTTTCTCTCAGACCCCAATGGACATTTTCAGTCTATATGGAGATTATAGTCTCCCATGATTATCACATGGCATTCTGACAATCTCCCATTATTTCTTCCTTTATAAGACCAGAAGATAGAAGAGGAGAATTAGGCCATTCAGTACATCAAGTCTGCTGTGCCCCACCAAATGATTTCTGCAAGGAAGCCTTTCCATCACTCCCATAAGTGTCTCCTGGCTAACTTCCACATCATGGTTTCTTGAACTTTGTTCCATAACACCAGCCCAAAGGTGTGTAGATTAGGTCAACTGGCCATGCTATATTGCCCTATAGTGTTCAGGGATGTGTAGGGGAGTGTGGAGGTAGATCTGGATGGGTTGCTGTTTGGAAGGTAGTGCAGACACGATGGGCCAAATGGACTCTATCACAATGTATGGATTCTGTGATTGTATAAGAAAAAGGAACAGAAGTAGGCCTTTGGAGCCTCAAGCCTGGTTTGCCAATCAATAGGATCATGGCTGATCCAACATTCCTCATATCCACTTCCCTGCCCATTCTCTGTAACCCTGGATTCCCTGGATGATCAAGAATCTATCTATCTCAGTCTTAAATATGAGCAAGGACTCTACCCCCACAGCTGTCTGCGCAAAGTAGTTTCAAAGACTCACAACCTTAGTGAGTTTTGAGAAGATTTGTAGCTCAGGTTGAGGTTTTGGATGTAGGTTTGCTCGCTGAGCTGGAAGGTTCATTTCCAGACATTTTATTACCCTACAGGGTAACATCTTCAGTGGGTCTCACGCGAAGCTGCAAAAAAACACTAACGTCATTTACAAAATACTGTGCAAGGACTGTAACCAACACTACATCAGACAAACAGGCAGAAAGCTAGCCATCAGGATACATGAACATTAACTAGCAACAAAAAGACATGACCCTCTCTCACTAATATCCTCACATACAGATGATGAAGGACACCATTTTGACTGTGACAACACGTCCATCCTAGGACAAACAAAGACATGCACAAGAATTCCTAGAAGTATGGCATTCCAACCGGAACTCTATCAACAAACACATCAAGTTAGACCCCATCTAACATCCCCTGAGAAAAGGAACAGGAGGTGACTTCACCATAGGAAATAACATCACTACAGGAAATGACATCACCAATCCAAAGAAACCCAGACATATAAATATAAAACAGGAATTTTCAGCATTGCTTCGCCTGAGGCCCACTGAAGATGTTGCCTAGTAGGGTAAAGAAATGTCTGGAAATGAACCTTCCGGCTCAGCGAGCAAACCTACATCCAAAGACTCACAACCTTCTGAGAGAAGAAATTCTTCCTCACCTTAGTATTAATTTAGTGCCTCTTAATTCTCAGATGAAGTCCTAGGCTCTCTCATTAGGGGTAACATCCTCTCATCATTTGCCGTGGCAAGCACCTAAGATTCCTATATGTTTCAATTCTTTTAAACTTCCATGAGTCCTAATCTGTTTAGCCTTGGGATAAAACATTCTCTGTTGTGTTGAACCATTTGGGATGGTGCAGTGGCTCAGTGGTTAGCACTACTGCCTTACAGCATCAGAGTCCTAGGTTTGATTCTACCCTTGGGTGAGTGTCTCTGTGGAGTTTGCACTTTTACCCTATGTCTGCATGGGTTTCCTCTGGCTGTTCTGGTTTCCTCCTATAGTCCAAAGATGTGCAGGTTAGGTGGGTTAGCCATGGAGAAATGCAGGGTTACATAAGGTGGAATGCTCTTCAGAGGTTGGTGTGGACTTGATGGGCTAAATGGCCTGCTTCCACATTATAACTATCATTAACTAACAGGGGCACTCTCCATTTTCTTCTAGTCCCTTCTGTCCTTCCCAAATGTCCTGTACCCTTCAGTATTCAGATACAATATTCAAGTACCATTCTGCAGTTGTCTATCTATAATGACTGCCAGATTGTACTGATTTGTTTGTATTTGCATTTTCAGTTCATCAGCTTTGTCTTGAATGTTTTATGCATCCTTTTATCCTTTTATTCTTTTTGTGCCATCTATTAGTATCAGTTGATATACTGTTAGATTTATACTCCTAATTTCTTCCTGTCATGGTCTGTTTACCATTTTCCATATTAATAGCTTCCTCTTTTTTTATCTCTACCACATCTTCTCAAATTTGATCCCTTCCCCCCATTATTTATTTTAAAATCCTCCTTACTTTCTGAGTTATGTGTTTTAGATAAAGCCTGGCTCTAGCACTTTTTCAAATGGACACTGTCCAATCTTTACAGAAGATACTTTTCCTTGTCCTACTTTCAGTGTCCCATAAACCGGAACCCATCTCCTGCACCAGTATTTCAGTCATGCATTCATCTCTCTAATCTGGTGTGGCCTCATCCAATTTGCACTTGGCTCAGGTGATAATTCAAAGATTATGATCTTTTGAGGTGTTCCTTCTGAATTTGGCACCGAGCTCCTCATACTGACTATGTAGAACCTTTTTCTTTGTTATGCTTATGTCGATTGGATCTACATGGACCATGATGTCCGGATCCTCCCCCTCCCACTGCAAGTTAATCTCCAGCCCTGAGCAGGCACCTTCAGCCCTGGAACTGGGCAGACAACACTCTCATCTGGACTCACACTTCTTGCTACAAAGATCAGTGGCAATCTCCTTCACTATCTTGTCCCCCAATACCACTACATTCTCTTTGCCCCCACTTTTTGAATGGCTTCCTGTATTGTGATGCCTTGTCATATAAACGTATGAATTAGGAGCAGAAGTAGGCCATTCAGCCCTTCAAGCCTGCACCACAATTTAAAAAGTCATTGCTGATCTCTTTGTTCAAAGTTTGTGAGAAGATTTGTAGCCCGGGTGCTCGTTGTTGTGGTTCTGTTCGCCAAGCTGGGAATTTGTGTTGCAGACGTTTCGTCCCCTGTCTAGGTGACATCCTCAGTGCTTGGGAGCCTCCTGTGAAGCACTTCTGTGATGTTTCCTCTGGCATTTATAGTGGTTTGTCTCTGCCACTTCCGATTGTCAGTTCCAGCTGTCCGCTGCAGTGGCCGGTATATTGGGTCCAGGTCGATGTGTTTGTTGATAGAATCTGTGGATGAGTGCCATGCCTCTAGGAATTCCCTGGCTGTTTCTCTGTTTGTCTTGTCCTCTAATAGTAGTGTTGTCCCAGCCGAACGCTTTGTATTCCAAGTTCCACATTTGCATTGATCCCTGCTAACCCTTGATACCTTTGCCTCAAGGTAATCTATCTACCTCTGCCTTAAAAATATTCAATGACTTACCCTCTGTCCCCTTTCTGATGCAGAGAGTTGTAAATTTTCACAACCCTCTGAGAGAAACAAAACTACCTCAATCTCTGTCCTTCAATGGCAACACCTAATTTAAATCAGGGTGCCCAGTTCTGGACTCACCCACAAAAGTAACCATCCTTTCCAAGTCTAGCTTGTCTTTCAGGATCTTTTGCACATCAATTCAATCACCCCTCACTCTCTGGACTCTAGTGAAAACAAGTTCAGCCTGTCCAACCTATCTTCATAAGTCAAATTGTTTATTCCATGATGTGGAGATGCCAATGTTGGACTAGGGTGGACAAAGTCAGAAGTCACATGACACCAGGCTACAGTACAACAGACTTATGTGAAATCACAAGCTTTCGGAGTACTGCTCCTCCGTCAGGTGAAGTCTCGTGCAAATAGTCCAGCAAACCTTCCCTCTCCCCAATGCATCACAATGTCTGTAGTTTTGTTTCCAGCTCATAAACTCTGAGGCAAAGCTGCTTGAACTTTAAACCCTGCCATAGATGTATTTAACCTCAACTACACTGGAATCTGGGACCTCCCACATATTTTGGCTGTGACACATGTTCCCGCCATCCTTAATGTGTTCTAAGTAACTAATTAATTACTTTATTTAAATATATATATCCTTATATTTTTAATAACCTTACCACCTGTTGTTATACTATTTTAAATTTTTGGAATAGAATGATCCTTGGTCATTTATAAATAATTAGCGTCTTCTCCTGTAGTTTCTAGTTTCTAAAAAAATTATAGAACGCAGAGATAAAAACACAGGCGATCTCTTTTTCTTCCTCCCCAACTCATTTAATCATCAATTCTCAGAACTCTACCGCAAGTTGCATTCAAGAGCTTAGTCACCCTAACTTGTCCAGTTTTATTTGTTCTGAACACAAAAGACCCAGCTGCCCTGGCTACAGAGAATCTGGTTTCAATTGCTTCTTTAATTAACTAAACTGAACATTTCTTCCATTGGAGACCTAAAACACTGCTTAAGAAAAGCAATTTTAGAATTTAAACTATAAACATTAGTTAAGTGCTAAATGCAAACAAAATTGAAACTTGGACTAAAAGATTCTTACCCACCAACTCCCAGCATTTAGTTTGTCTGAAATACTCACATAATATCATGAACTGAATGTAACAGCAGTTTTGTGTCTCGCTGTTGACAATCTGTGGCCTGCAGCCTTGCATTATCCTCAACTGTATCCATCACAGATTCAATTTACTAAAGCTTGTACATTTTCTGTCAGGTTGTTTATCTAGTTTTCATTTGGGACAGGCTCCAACCAATAGTTCTGGTTGTATTGCTCTTTTGAAAGTATAAATCACTTCAATGGTTTTTCCTGGTGCTCTCAAGTACATTCACGCAATATAAAATTGTGGCTAGTCTGGTTTAATGCTGGCAGAAATCCATTTTGGAATGAAGGAAAATATGGGAGAAAGATCTTACACATTCTGCTGAATTCATTCAATAAGGAACAATGGACCCTGTTTCTCCATTAAGGGTGAAAGTTAATCAAAACTGCCCCGCACAAAGATGGTTGGAACATCATGACTACAATAAAATCCTATACCTGTAGCATGTAATCTTCTGGATAAAAACTGTTCAGTCCTTTACTCTTTCCCACATTTGTTTGCAGCTGAAGTTTAATGTTACATTATTTTCCTACTTCAGAAGACCAGGAGGATCCCATGAAAGACGTTGTTAAACTTGAAGGGTGCAGAAAAGATTTACAAGGATGTTTCCAGGGTTGAAGGGCTTGAGTTACAGGGAGATACTGAGTAGGCTGAGGATCTTTTCCGTGGAGTGTCAGAAACTGAGGGGGTCACCTTATAGATATTTATAAAATCATAAAGGGCATGAATAGAGTGAATAGCCAAGGTCTTTTCCCCAGGTTGGTGGAGTCCAAAACTAGAGGACACAGGTTTAAGGTAAGAGGGGAAAGGTTGAAAAGGGACCAAAGGGGCACCTTTTTCACACAGAGGGTGGTGAGCATATGGAATGAGCTGCCAGAGGGAGTGGTGAAGGCTGGTACAATTACAACATATGAAAAGCATTTGGATGGGTACATGAATAGGAAGGGTTTGGAGGGATATGGGCCAAATACTGGCAAGGTGACTCGATTAATTTAGGATATCTGTTGGGTCTGGAAAATTTGGACCGAAGGGTCTGTTTCTGTGCTGTACATCTCTATGACTCTCAGTCATTAGTAAAACCTTTGGCTTAACTAATCTGAAAATGATCCTCTGTTAACTCCCTAGACTGGCTACAAATATTATAGAAAAGCTCTCAGTTCCTCTGCAGGTAGACATTCTGTAAATAGTCTAAAATAAGGAAACTGAAAGTCTCCAAACTGGAGACAAAAATCCAAACCAACAACTGAAAAGATTCCCCTAAAGACCCTTAACATGGAAACACATAATGTTTTTTGGTGAATTTGCTATGTATTTTGAAATGTGTACAGTATGTGTGTCATTCACAGTGATTCAGACCCGAGATGGCAGAGGAGATAGGATTAGCTGTTGAACTGGCCAAGACAGTATTCTCTCATTGAAGCGGAGCATAATAAAAGACGAACAAAGAGAATGCTTTACATCTCTATGGATCTGTTGTTAATGTATTTAAAGGCAGAGAATGGGCCCTGTAAATGGCAAAACCTTTACTATGTTTTCCAATGAATCTGAAACAAGACAAAATACATGAGTTTGGAAAGACCAGCTGGACCATCCCAACCAGAGGCATCTTATCATCTCCCTTCTTCTGTCTCTCTCAGCTGCCAAGAGGCTGAGAATGGGGGAAAAAAACATAGCCAATAGGAGAAAACTACTCCAAGCCCTGAAGTGATTAAACCCATTCCAGAAGATTGAATGGGCCAAGTGTTATTTATTAAGGCACTTAATCTTCTAACATGATGTGCTGTCTGCCTCAGTGAAGAACTCATTCACCTCCTTTGTGAGGATGTTCATGGAAGGGAGATGACAAGTATTGTGCATTGATGAGTCTTCTGTTACCACCCACTTGGGGAAGTGCGCTGACTCACTAATCCTGGGGCTGCAACAAAAATTAATGATTTAATCTAAGAATGCTAAGTCCCTGTTTTACATGTCTGTTGGAATCAAGTTGCAGAAAATGCTGACCAGGTTTCTGTACTTACCAAGCCCTTTTTTTTTACAAATAAGTAAATTCTAATCACAAGTAAATAGTTATGAACTACTGAGATATGGCTGCACATGTTAAAACTCTAACCCCATTTTAAAATCCTGACACATATATAGGCAGATATGAACAAACAAAAAAAAATTGTTTTATGAGTAGAGGAAAAATACTGGGAAACACAATTAAATAGTACAGGGTTCGCTGAAATGTTCCTTTTCCTTACTGAGACTTTCTCCAGGTCCTTTCACTTTTTCTTGGGAGGCACAGGGTGATTGGTACACTCAGTACAAAACCTCTCCTGGTTCAAAAGATTAAAGGCTTTCTTCAGGCCTCAGGTATTTTACAGCTGAGAGACCCACTCCAACTGCTCTTCTAGCAGTCCAAAGGCTTCTCACTGTATCATTCATAGCCATAAACTGTTCAGTTACCCAGGAACTAGAGAGTTGTCACCAGGCTGACTGGACAAAAGTGAGTAATGCAGATGCTGGAGATTAGAGTCAAGAGTGTGGTGCTGGAAAAGCACAGCAGGTCAGGCAATATCTGAGGAGCAGGAAAATCGACATTTCGGGCAAAAGCCCCGAATGATTGCACAAACCAATCAGCTGTTCACTGCCAGCCAAATCTTACATTACACACACACACACACACACACACGCAAACACACAGTCACACACGTGTGCGCACGCGCGCAGACGCACAGACGCACAATCACACATCGTGCCATCTACAAATATTTTTCCCATTGTGTGAACAAAGTACGGCATGTAATGTGTTTTAATAGCATGTCTTTAAAAGTGCAGCAATTCCTTCCACGGGCCTCGATTTTGAAATAGTTCTTTTTTCCATTTTAATCTGCAGTCAAACACAGAAAAGTATTACATTCCTATCCAGTAACCTCCCACCATATCAGTTGACAATATATTCCACGACCCTTTGGAAAAGGAAGAAGAACTCACATCCAATGTATTTCCATAATCTAAATCTATATCTCCCTGCTGTTTCCAAAAACACTAGGTTACAAGAACTTAACAAGAGGCATTCCAATATTTTTTAGAATTTACATAAAAAATCAGAAAGGGTTGAGGCAGTTGGGTGGAGAGTGGGGTATAGTTCCAGGCAAGAGGAACACAGAGCTCTGGATAAGTCAAAAAGGGTCTTAATCCTTATAAACATCTCCATCTGGCTTCAGCTACCAGAGATGTTTCTGTTCCTGGCCAGCATCAAAGACTTTGCAGCTACAAAACCATGCCAAATAGCCAACATACTGGCATTTGCTTTAAGAATGTTTTTGGATTATCACAAACTTTCTGTTATGTAAATAATCTAAAATTTTTATTTTAAAACATAACTTAATGAAAACACTTAATACAACCAGTTGTAGACACATTGAGGGAAGAACCTGGGTCGTACAGTTCATAGCCAGCCTGGCTTAGTTATACACCTCACAGCAGACACAGGTATCATAGCACATTTCCAAAGTATTCATAGCTAGGGCAAGAAATGGATTTTGGTACCCCAACCAGAACCCATCAATAGGCTTCACTTGAACTGAACTGAACAATACATAAGATTTTAGGGAAGGCAAATAAAGGAGGTCATGAAAGCTATCCAATTCTATTCATTAGAAGTATAAATTCTGGCTCAACTTTTATGAGACGTTTGAAGTGGGTTGGGTGCTGAGAAAGATGATTCACTCACCTTCTCTGAGCCCAAGTAAAGACTGGCATCTACTCATGCGTCACTTCTCCTTTTACCTCATTTACTCTCAGCCAATTCAGGACATCCCCTGGTTGCAATGGATATCCCCAGAACTCATCCGGAGAAAAGGAGAGAACATTGTGAGGACATCAATTAATGCAACTAAATTTAAATAGATAATCTGACAAGTACTACCACAGGCCAGCGGTGCTTTCCTTTGAGATAGAACAGAATGTTAATTGCAGAAAATATCTCCCTCTACACTATTATTTCAATCCCAATTCTAAAACAACACCTCCCCTGTTACTATTGTAGTATTGTGGGCATTGGCAATCCAAGATCTCTGGGAAATGGATCAACACTAGCTAATTCCTGCAATTTATATTTAAACTGAGCTTCTAGATTATTATCTTTGTAGACTTTTATATTAGAATTAATTGATTTCCTGTCGGGTTTTTATGTCTGTTTATAAAATTTTGTGGGTTCCCAAAATTCTCACTATTTTTATGCAGATTCATCTATATATGTATCACAAAGGCCCCAGGGTTCTAATAACCTGGAATGCAACTGCTCTTCATGCACTGCATTAAGATTACAATGCTCATCTCAGCGGGAACTCATAGACAGTCCTCATATACCTGACTCCTTTGTTCTCCTCTCAACCTACTCCACTGTTAAGTAGAAACTGAGTTGCTAAAGGACACAACAGCTTAAGAGATTCACAAATAAGACCTCTCAGCATCACGAGATTTCACTTGTATTAGGCAAGGCAGTGTTGTAATTGTAATGTCAGTGAGTGATAACTCAGGAACCCTACGTTAATGTTCTTGGAATATTGTGCCTTTTCTGGGTTCAGGCCCAGTTATCAACAGCATGAAACAACTTGGGTACAGCTCCATTAATGGCAGCAGAACAGCATAGATCATGCCCGAGTCCTAAGCCCAGGGCTCATCCATTCCATCTGCCTTTCTTTTTCTCTCTCTTTCTTTTATGTTTGCTCTTTTCTTTTCCCCTTCATCAGCGGCAATGGTCCCGTTCCGGGAGTGCTAATAGTGGTGGGAGTGATTCCTTCTTCATTGTCTTTTGCTGAAATGATGGTCCCAGGAGGTGCCAATGGCAGCAACATAAGCCAGAGAAAGACACTGGCTGCTTCGGCGTGGTGGATCCAGCATCGAGTCTGAGCCCAGTTCAGGACCCAGCAGCTTCAGGGGGGACTGCCTTTCTGAGATTGGCTCAGTGTGGACTTATGGCAGTGACAGTGTCGGTGGAAGAAAGGTGGTGCCAAAGAATGGTGATACGGTTCAGTGGCGGCAGTGTGACTCCAGGACATGGTTGGTCCTGGTACTTTATGGTGGTGGCATTCCAGCTACAGCAACGTGCAGGGTGCCTGGGCACCTGAGTGTTTGCAGACTGTGAGATAGACTTTGTGCCTTTGTTTTTCTGGCTGCAAGGTCTCATGTTGGGGGAGTGATCTGGGTTTCTTTTCTTTCTGTTTCTGTTTTTAATCCTGTCTTTTGCCTGGTGCCGGAGAATGGTGACTTTGCACACTTTTCACTGCACTTCTGTATTCCTGTCCTTAGTTACACGTGACAATAAAAATGTAAATCAAACGTAGTACAGCTTTATTACACTACTAAGCATTCTCACAGACTCACTGCATAAAGGTCCCACAAACCAAGTTCCGTCTCAGGTGGTCAATCCACCAACGGATCTCCTGAAACAATTTCAGAGCAACTGACCAAACTACATAGCTGCAGCAGTGATAATCTACAATGTCTTTTTCTTAATATATCTCTTCATTTGTTGCAACTATGCCATAGAAGATAATACTTGGTTTTGCCCAGCTAATTGGTTTCCAGTTATATCACTCCTGGTCCCAGCCATCACTAGATGTATTCTGTCTGGCTTCTCTTCAAAGTGATGCTTGAAGAAACATATGGCTGATTGGGGTTTTTACTTCATTTCCCTAATCTTTATGGTCAGAGAAACAAATGGGAACAGTTCTCCAACTCGAACCTTTTTTACTTTGCAGACTTCTGGCAATAATCTGTGCACCAGCTCTTCGGTCAGGATATCAATTTCTTCTTCGATGACCATCCATGAGAAGTACCACAAGACAAACCCAACACATGGCACTTTCTCACAACCAGCTTCTAATCATGAATAGGAAATAAATAAAAGCACAATTACATAATTCAAAGTGATCAGTACAATGCAAGAGAAAATAATGTGTGCATGTCTGTGATGTGTGTGTGCAAGACTCAGTTGAAATATAATTCACTCCAACATGCGTTTGTCTTTATCAGCCATGGCATAGATTACAAGAGCACAGAGATTATGTTAGAGCTGTACAAAACTTTGCGAGGCCACAGCTGGACCAGTGTGTGTACAGGTCTGATCACTGCCCTATGGGATTGCACTGGAAGAGGTGCAAAAGATAGAATCAAACAGGACGGACACAGACTCTTCAGTCCAACCAGTCCATACCATTCGCTTGTTACCAAGCCAAGCTACTCCCACTTGCCTGCCCATATCCCTCCAAACCTTTCCTTTCATGAACACATCCAAATGTCTTTTAAACGTTGCAACTGTACCTGCATCCAAAACTTCTTCTGGCAGTTCGTTCCACACATGAACCATTTTCTGTGTAAAAACGTTGCCCTTATGTCCTTTTTCAATCTTTCTTCTCTCACCTTAAAAATGTGCCCTCTAGTTTTGAACTGCTCCATCCTAGGGAAAAGACTCTTGCTCTTTACCTTATCTATGCCCCTCATGATTTTATAAACCTCTGTAAGGTTACCCCTCAACCCCTACACGCCCGTGAAAAATGTCTCAGCCTATACATATAACTCAACTCTTCCATTTCTAGCAACACCCTGTTAAATCTCTTCTGGACCCTCTCAAATGTAATAAAATCCTTCCATAGCAGGGTGACCAGAACAGTACACAGTACTCCGGAAGAGGCCTCATCAACATCCTGTATAATCTCAACACGATATCCCACTTCCTGTACTCAATGGTCTGAGCAATGAAGACAAGTGTGCTAAATGCCTTCTCAACCACCCTGTCTACCTATGATGCAAATTTCAAAGAATTATGTTGCCAGGGATGGAGCATTTCAGTGACGAAGTGAGGCTGTTTAAATTAGGGTGGATTTATCTGGAGCAGAGAAAGTTGAAGGGGTGCTAATAGCAGTGTGTAAGGTTATAAGCGGCATGGACAGGACGAATAGAAAGCAACTGTTTTCCTTAACGGAAAGGGCAATACTGAGGGGCCATATTTTAAAGTGAAAGGCAGGAGGTTTAGAGGAGATTTGAGGAAAAGCTTTTTCACTCCAAAGGGTGGTCGGGTTCTGGAAAGCACTGCCTACGAGAGTAGTTGAGGACGGAAACCTTACAAGCTTTGAAAAGTATTGGGATGAACATTTGAAGTATCATAACATGATATGATATACAGACTTGCTTCAGTTTATACCACAAATTATTTAGAGCAGAAAGGAACATAATAAAAGGGACCAGTCACTCTCATTGTTTGTTACTTTTGTGTTTCTAGAATCGTCAAAAGAATACCTCAGTTATGTCTACTTTCGAATTAGGATCATAAGTACCCACTGCAGCAAATTTCTTACAAATACAGTCATTGCATATATTTCGTTCCCCAGTTTCCTAGGAATGATTTAAGAGAACTAAAACAGAGATATTTGTTGTTATATGGTTTCACAATCACAGAATGTTCCAAAGCATTTTACAGGCAACTAAGTACTTTCAAAGTTTTGTATAATGTAGGAAATGCAGCAGCCAGTGTGTGCACAGCGGGGTTCCATATACAGTAATGTGATCATCCCAGATACTGTTGTCTTTGTGATACTGATTGGAGGATAAATATTGGCCAAGGTACTAAGGGTAGCTCCCCTGCTCTTCTACAAAATAGTGCAAAAAATGGAAATTTTTAATCTACCTGAGAGACTTTAGTTTAACATCTGTTTGGCAAGTTTAGAACAAGGTTCTGCATTGGAATTTCAGCCAAAACTTTATACGTATTCCTGGGAACAGCATTGAAACTACGATGTTCTGGACTCAGAAATGGAAGGTTAACCAACTGATCCAGGCTGATATTATAAATTTAAATGATTTAATTAACTTTAATTTGATATTGCAGGGAAACTGGTAAAGCAACAGGATTAAGATTGGACTTCAGAGGTAGGAGGAGTGAACAGAACAGAAAGTGGGAAACATAGTTCAGTATAAAGCATCATAATCACAGAATTGTTATGGTGCATCAGGAGACCATTTAGCCCATTGTGTCTGTCTGGGTTCTATGAGCTTTTTAACTTAGTGTCAATCTCTCGCCTGATTCTTGCAACCCTACACATTAAATAATCACCCAATGACCCCGAATGCCTCAGTTGAACCTGCCTCCCCCACATTTCCAGGCAGTACTTTCGCATCCCTAACAACTCAGACCAAATACTGAACTTAGGATTCAAATTCTGTTACTCCTACCCCCTCCTCCACACTATTGGCAGCTTGAATTAAGTCACTGTTGCTTGTGGCTATGATTTTCCTGCTAGTTTTTCCATACTTTGGATGGAGGGAAAAGAAACTAGTTTATTTGTTTGAACAGTATTTCTCGCCGAGTTGTGTGCAGAGATGGAAGCCTGGTCATTCCTACTCACTCAGACATTCCTTCCATGTACAACACTTCGATGTTAGTAGAATATCATACTTTTGAAAGAAGGGCTAAAACAATTTAAGATGGACGAGAGAGGCAAAAGTTATTAGTCTGAGACTTTTAAGACATTGCATGTTAACGTATATGGATTACAGACCAGATTTATATCAATAGAGATGGTTTGGACTAAATTGCAGGTTGCAGGTTCATTGAGAAACCCTTTTAGCCTTTCAAAGCAATTTCTTCTAGAGTCAAGATGCAGTTCACAGGCTTTACCAACCTACTTGTTGATGGAAGATTCTGCAAAATTTGTTCCCAATGACAAAATGTTGTGAAAGGTCTGAACAGAGTAAAGATAGAGACACTGGTGCCCAATGGTGGAAGGGCCAGGGTTGAAGGGCTTGAGCTAAAGGGAGAGGTTGAATAGGCTGCGACTATTTTCCATGGAGTGTCAAAGGCTGAGAGGTGACCTTGTAGAGGTTTATTAAATCATAATGGGCATGGATAGGGTAAACAGACAAAGTATTTTCCCTGGGGTGGGGAGGTTCAGAACTAGAGGTGCAAATGTGTTGCTGGTCAAAGCACAGCAGGTTAGGCAGCATCTCAGGAATAGAGAATTCGACGTTTCGAGCATAAGCCCTTCATCAGGAGGGCATAGGCTTAAGGTAAGAGGGGAAAGATCTAAAAAGGAGCTAAGGGGCAACGTTTTCACATAGAGGGTTCTGCGTGTATGGAATGAGCTGTCAGAGGAAGTGGTGGAAGCTGGTACAATTACAATATTTGTGTTTCTAGAATCTGCAAAAGAACACTCAGTTATGTCTACTTTTGAATTAGCATCATGAGGTAATGCAGTATTCACTGTAGGAAATTTCCTAAAAAAGCAATCATTGCATATATTTCATTCCCCAGATCCTCTGGAGAGAAAACTATACATAATCTATGAAGAAAAATCTGGAGAGTTACAATAGGTGAATGGCTCTTTCCAAAAGCCAGTAGAGATATGACAGACCAAATGGTCTCCCCTGTGCTATAACTACTCTTAATAAAGACTATCAGTTATTTCTAGACCAACGCCAGTAACATCAAGAAAGAAAACTAAGCCCCTTATCTCAGATCTAATCATGTGGTGGAAGAGCAGCTGAAACAGACACTGGGTTCAGAGGCCCTGACGCAGGGAGGATGGAAGAAGTGGATAATTTGATCACAAACACTTACAGGAGGTCTTCTTCCATGCAGGAGATCTCTATGACATCATGACTCTACTTCAGAAGTTGCCTTGTCTTCAGAGGCTGAAACGGTTTTTCATAGTGGAATGTAAACTTCTGTTCTGATCATTATTTGTCTTTGGCCCACCTTTTATTAAAATGGTGTACACCTTCCATTTAGATTCTTCAGCTGGTCACTGGGGTCTTTACTTATTTTTGTATCACTGACTTTGACCTTTTCCCCTTCAGACATCAAATAAAAAATGAGGTCTGCAGATGCTGGAGATCACAGCTGCAAATGTGTTGCTGGTCAAAGCACAGCAGGCCAGGTAGCATCTCAGGAATAGAGAATTCGACGTTTCGAACATAAGCCCTTCATCAGGAATAAGAGAGAGAGAGCCAAGCAGGCTAAGATAAAAGGTAGGGAGGAGGGACTAGGGGGAGGGGCGATGGAGGTGGGATAGGTGGAAGGAGGTCAAGGTGAGGGTGATAGGCCGGAGTGGGGTGGGGGCGGAGAGGTCAGGAAGAGGATTGCAGGTTAGGAGGGCGGTGCTGAGTTGAGGGAACCGACTGAGACAAGGTGGGGGGAGGGGAAATGAGGAAGCTGGAGAAATCTGAATTCATACCTTGTGGTTGGAGGGTTCCCAGGCGGAAGATGAGGCGCTCCTCCTCCAGCCGTCGTGTAGTTGTGTTCTGCCGGTGGAGGAGTCCAAGGACCTGCATGTCCTCGGTGGAGTGGGAGGGGGAGTTAAAGTGTTGAGCCACGGGGTGATTGGGTTGGTTGGTTCGGGCGGCCCAGAGGTGTTCTCTGAAGCGTTCCGCAAGTAAGCGGCCTGTCTCACCAATATAGAGGAGGCCACATCGGGTGCAGCGGATGCAATAGATGATGTGTGTGGAGGTACAGGTGAACTTGTGGCGGATATGGAAGGATCCCTTGGGGCCTTGGAGGGAAGTGAGGGAGGAGGTGTGGGCGCAAGTTTTACATTTCCTGCGGTTGCAGGGGAAGGTGCCGGGGGTGGAGGTTGGGTTGGTGGGGGGTGTGGATCTGACAAGGGAGTCACGAAGGGAGTGGTCCTTGCGGAACGCTGATAGGGGAGGGGAGGGAGGGGTCCGTTTGGAGGTGGCGGAAATGGCGGCGGATGATACGTACTTCATCAAAGGAGCCTTTCTTCATTTATGAGCTGAGGCTGAGAACAGCTGTCTGTCAACTAGGTGAGGCAGCACATAAGACCCCTCTCAACTTGCCAAATTTGTTTTCTCCCGTGAACCCATTCAAGCCCACATTTCAGTCAGAGATACTACATAGTGGTTCAGTGAGTGAATCCTTGCTGAGTTCTGGGAAGTTGATGCCAATTTTGACTGTAACTGAGCCTAAGGCTGGGGCGTTCCTCACTATAGTGCTCTGCAGGCATTGCTTTGTTGGAATTATAGCAGAAGCCATAACATTAGAGATAGAAACTCCATTGGACCGACAGTGGTGAGGAATTTTCCCAGTCTTGGTAATTCAGTAGTGACCACGGAATGGTCCTGGAATGTTTCAGTTCTGGGTGGTTAGGATCCACATAATGCAGTGGGCATTTCCATTAAGGGAATCCAATGTAACGATAATGTTCAATTGCATTCACATAGCACTTTTAATGTAATAAATTATCTAAGTCACTTCGTGCAATTTATCTGTGAAAATCTAACACTTAATGAGATAATAGGGCAGGTGACCAAACCTTATAGGTCTAATGGAATATCTTAGAGGAGGGGAAAGTGATAGTTAGGATGAAAGCTTTGCAGATGGATATCAAATTCCCTCCCTAGCAGCATTATGGGGCTGAAATAATTTGGAAGGCAGCTCACCAACAACATTCAAGAAGCTTGACACCATCCAAGACAAAGCAGCCAGCTTCATTGGCATCACATCCACAAACATCACTCCCTCCACCACCGACTCTCAGTAGATGCAGTGTGAACTTTCTAAAGGAGGCACTGCAGACATTCACCAAAGGTCCTCAAACAGCGCCTTCCAAACCCACCACTACTTCCCACTAGAAACACAAGGGCAGCAGATACTCAGGAACACCACCACTGGCAATTTCTCTTTCAAGCCACTCACTATCCTGACTTGGAAATTTATCGGTGTGCCTTCACTGTTGCTGGGTCAAAATCCTGGAATTCCCTTTCTAAGGGCATTGTGGGTCAACCTACAGCATATGGACCGCACTGGTTCAAGAAGGCAGCTCTTCACCACCTATTCAAGGGCAATTAGAGTTAGGCAATAAATACTGGCTCAGCTAGTGACACCCACATCCCACATACAGTCATGTAGAGCATGGAAACAGACCCTTTAGTCCAATCTGTCCATGACGACCAGACATCCTAACTTAATCTAGTCCCATTTGCCAGCACTTGACCCATATCCCTCTAAAGCCTTCATATTCATATATCCATCAGATGCCTTTTAAATGTTGTAATTGTACCGATCTCCACCACTTCTTACACTTACACACACACACACACACCACCCTTTGCATGAAAAGGTTGCCCCGAACATCCCTTTCAAATCTCTATCACCCTCTCAGCTTAAAACTATGCTGTCTAGTTCCGGACTCCCCCACCCCTGGGAAAAGGCCTCGTCTATTTACTCTATCCATGCCCCTCATGAAAAAAAATCACCATCACTTTCTCAAGAGCAACTAGGGATGGGCCATGATGGTCATATTCCGTGAAGGAAGGAAAAACTTGGGAGTGCATGACAGCCAGTTGCGGAGCAAAACAAACAGGGAATACACAAAAGGAATGCAAAGATCTTGCAAAATTAAAAGATTGGAAGAGGGGACAGAATAGGGAGGTGGTGAGGCCATGGAGGGATGGATTGGAAAGATGAGAATTTTAAAATTGAGACATTGTTGGAAGGGGAGCCAACACATCTGAACAAACAATCAGAAAATAATCAAAAATCTACATTTCATAAGAACAATGGAGGGTCTTGTACAAAGTCATTTATAAACATTGAGGGATTATTTATACTACTTAATGAATAAACTATAAAGACCAACAAAGACATCCTTTGGCTTTCATCTTTTGGAAAACAGAAGAAACATAAGATTGAGTTTCAAGCTATGGGTTACAAAAATTTCATATATTAGAATAGTAATTTGGGTTATGTTGCAAAACTAGCTTACTACGAACAAATTTGATGGTCTAAAAAATAATCACAATGTAGAATAAAATTAAAATTAATCACAGATCTTCACTTATCTGAATCCCCAAGAAAGTCATCAATTTATTTTCCAGCAATGATTATTTAGCTCTTTTTGCCTTGTGTTAGTAATTTGCCATGAACCATAAGAAATGCTCTCTTTATAAAGATATGCAATGTGTTCAGTAAGTTTGTATCTGCTGTCCCTGCCTTGTCACATAGGACAAAAGAACGTCCTTACTTAGTTTTGAACAGTTTTCATCTCTTACATTTGTGGCAGGAGCTAAGCAAAATGTCATGCAAGTATTAGCAAAGGAAAGCTTTATTAAATCACATTATTTTCTGAGTCAAAGGGTGTAATTCCAAAAGCATTTTGGCATAAATACAGAAAAATATATCCTTTACATTTAAAAATGTTACTATCAGGGACTGTCTTTAATTGGTACCTTTCATATCTTCAAGATAGAATCAATTAGTTCCTGATCCCACTACAACTTTAGTCCAAACATGGAAAAAGAGCTAAACCCCAGAGCTGAGAGTGAGGTGAGGTGAGGTGAGAGTGAGGTGAGAGTGAAGTGAGAGTGAAGTGAGGAGAGGTGAGAGTGAGGTGAGCTGAGATGAGGTGAGAGTGAGGTGAGGTGAGGTGAGAGTGAGGTGAGGCGAGAGTGAGGTAAGGTGAGAGTGAGGTGAGAATAAGGTGAAGTGGGAATGAGGTGAGAGTGAGGTGAGGTGAGAGTGAGGTGAAGTGAGGTGAGAGTGAGGTGAGGTGAGAGTGAGGTGAGGTGAGAGTGAGGTGAGAGTGAGGAGATGTGAGTGTGAGGTGAGGTGATAGTAAGGTGAGGTGAGGTGAGAGTGAGGTGAGGTGAGAGTGAGGGGAGAGTGAGGCAAGAGTGAGGTGAGGAGAGGTGAGAGTGAGGTGAGGTGAAAGTGAGCTGAGAGTGAGGTGAGAGTGAGGTGAGGTGAGGTGAGAGTGAGGTGAGAATAAGGTGAAGTGGGAGTGAGGTGAGAGTGAGGTGAGAGTGAGGTGAGGTGAAGTGAGAGTGAGTTGAGGTGAGATTGAGGTGAATGTGAGGTGAGGTGAGAGTGAGGTGAGAGTGAGGTGAAGTGAGAGTGAGGTGAGGTGAGAGTGAGGTGAGATGAGAGTGAGGTGAGGTGAGAGTGAGGTGAAGTGAGAGTGAGGTGAGGTGAGAGTGAAATGAGAATGACGAGAGGTGAGAATGAAGTGAGAGTGAGGTGAGAGTAAGGTGAGGTGAGGTGAGAGTGAGGTGAGAGTGAGGTGAGAGTGAGGTGAGGTGGGGTGAGGTGAGAGTGCAGTGAGGTGGGGTGAGAGTGAGAGTGAGGTAAAGTGAGGTGCGGTGAGGTGAGAATGAGGTGAGGTGACAGTGAGGGGTGAGGTGAGTTGAGAGTGAGGTGAGAGTGAGGTGAGGTGCAAGTGAGGTGAGGTGAGAGTGAGGTGAAGTGAGAGTGAGGTGAGGTGAGAATGAGGTGAGAGTGACGAGAGGTGAGAATGAAGTGAGAGTGAGGTGAGAGTGAGGTGAGGTGAGAGTGAGGTGAGAGTGAGGTGAGGTGACGTGAGAGTGCAGTGAGGTGGGGTGAGAGTGAGGTGAGGTGAGTGTGAGAGTGAGGTGAGGTGAGGGTGAGGTGAGAGTGAGATGAGATGAGAGTGAGGTGAAGTGAGAGTGAGGTGAGGTGAGATGAGGTGAGAGTGAGGTGAGAGTGAGGTGAGATAAGAGTGAGGTGAGGTGAAGTGAGATTGAGGTGAAGTGAGGTAAGAGTGAGGCGGGGTGAGGTGAAGTGAGATTGATGTGAGAGTGAGGTGAGGTGAGTGTGAGATGAGTGTGAGGTGAGGTGAGAGTGAGGTGAGGTGAGAGTGAGGTGAGAGTGAGATGAGATGTGGTGAGGTGAGAGTGACTGCCTTTGACATCACTGCAACGTTTAACTGAGAGTGACATCAAGAAGCACTGGCATCATTGGGAATTGGGGCAAACACTCTATTGGTTGGAATCATTCTTGGTTCCTGATGAAGGGCTTATGCTCGAAACATCGAATTCCCTATTCCTGAGATGCTGCCTAACCTGCTGTGCTTTAACCAGCAACACATTTTCAAAAGGAAAGCAGTAATGGCTGTTGGAGGCCAATTATCTCAGTCCTAAGACGTTGCTGCAAGAATAACTGAGAGAAGTGTTCCAGGCACAACTATCTTCAGATGTTTCATCAATGATCTTCCCTTCACTATAAAGCCAAAAGTGGGGATCTTTGCTGACAATTGCACAATGTTCAGCACCAGTTGTGACCCCTCAGATACTGAAGCCATCTGTATCCATTGTCATGAACATATGAATAGGAATGAATTTGTTCCCTTCTTTTCAATCCCTTTGGTCAATAGCAAAAAACAGTTGTTTTTCTTGTGTATATACACCTTTATCCATTTTTAAATTAAAACACAGCATCGTAGCCAATTACACAGTTTTCTTCCATAAGAAAGAGGTGTTTTATTCCTTATGAACCCGAAAAAAACGTGTAATATTAAAACACACACACAAACATGTCTATAATGTTTAAAAAATGGGGAGTCTAATACATAAGAAGAATAAAGGTTATGCAGCTTCAAAGTTCTTAGACTTCTTGCATTGAAACAATTGAATCTAAGAGCAAGGCTAATTGGTGCTTTGTATCCATAGTTGTATTAAAAATTGTAGAATCCTTGAGGTCTTGATAAATGGTTGGTTTTCTGATTGGTTTCCCACCAGTGTTGGCTACCATGAGGTTGAGGAGGAAACAGAGATGGAGCAAACTGCCAGTTCTGCTGTTATATATACATTTTCTTTCTTTCTGCTCTGCTACTCAAAAGCACCTGCTGAAATATGGTTCTTCTGCATATTCGCAAGTCTGCCTTCATTGTTTTCTTGCAACCCCAGAAAACCTTTCACCGCCCAATATGTGAATTTATCACACATTAAAATTAAGTATATCGATCTAATTTGTGTGGCTGCATGTACACACAGCTGTATCACGCTTCTACACACAGCAATCAGTATCAGCATGACGATCACATCACTGAATTCTGTTTCAGGAAGTCACTTCCATGCACAGATCTTGGATGCCCATGCAAAAATGGGGAAGAAAATTAGGGGGAATGCTTGATCTGAGTTACTAATGTTTCTTGAAAATTTAAATTTTGATTCAGATGGATTTGCTTATCTCACGTTGGCTTCACAAAGGTTTCATTAATTTATGGTCAAGTGACCACTGCAGCCATTTTATGCCAGAATTTTCTTCCTTTTAAAAGTATTTTAGTCCATGAAAGATTTCAGGTATTAAAATCAGATCATGGAAGTTGAAAATTTAGAGTTAATATTTTGTCGCATTGTGACATATATGCAGCAAGACCTGTGAACATTTGGGCTTGCGTTGATAGGTAACAAGCAGGATTCACACCACACAAGTGCTAGGCAATGACCATCTTCAGCAAGAGAGAATCGAACCATCTCCCCTTCTCTTTTAAAGGCTTTGGAATTTCCCACAGTAAACATCTTAAGAGATACTATTGACCAGAAACTGAATTGAATCATCCAAATAAAAGAGTAGGTCAGAGGCTGGGAATTCTGAGGCAGGTAATTCACTTTCTGACTCTTCAGTCTCTCTACCATCAACAAAGCACAAGTCAGAAGTGTGTTGATATGATTTCCATTTGCTTGGATTAATGCAGCTTCAACAGCATTCAAGATGCTCATTACCACCCTGGACAAAGCAGTTGATTGGCACCCTACCAATCAACTTAATCATTCTTATCATCCACTAATGATGCAAACTGACAGCAGTGTGTACCATCTACAACCTGCACTGTAGATGCATTGAACCATCTCAAGATGCACTGTAGCAATTTACCAAACTTACCAACTTGCTCCGATAGCACCTTCTAAACTCACATCCTCTGGTACTCAGAAGGATAAAGGCTGTAGATGCATGGGAAACACTATTTCCAACAATTCCTCTCCAAGTCACACATCATCCTGACTTGGAATTGTATCACTGCTCCCTTATTGTCATTGGGTCAATGTTCTGAACTCCTTCCCTAACAGCTCTTGGGTGTCCCTGCACCATAGTGGGTGCAGCAGTTGAAGAAAGCGGCCTACCACCATCTTCTCAAAGGTTAATAGGAATTAGTTGGCAAATGTCCACATTCCTTGAAAGAATAATAAAAAACAAGAGAGACACGTACACACCGGACTGTAGAAGAGATGAGTAAAAACTCAATCCCTGCAATTCAGAACATTAGCCACTTCTTTACATTTATATCTCCATACAAGACACAGATATGCTATCATATCGATGATATGTTAAAGACCAAGGTAAGAACACACACAGGTTGAGAGATCCCAGGTAGAATCATGGCTATACAGTGACGAGGCAAACTAGACAGTCATCAAGGTTGGCAGAACTTGACCTGAACTGTCAATTATTTTGTAAAATGTGTCAATGAGCCAGGAGACCAGCCTATGTATTTGAGGTGCTGTCAGGTTTTTCTTTTACAAAACATTAGCTGTCAGTGGTTGGGATCCAGGACTGGTTGTGATTGGATGAGCAGCATGTGGTGCAGAAACAAAGCAGCATTTCCAACCACATGTTTCATTCCCCCAACTTGTTGCTCCAGCTCCTCAGATTCCCTATGGCCTGTGTTTTGAAGCTACTCTTCCAATCACTGGTGCCCTCTCTTCCGAAATTGCTGTGCCAGCTCCTCCAATTAACAATTCTCTTTCCGCCACTTTTCCCACTTTTCTTGATACTGAATCTGTGATTGTAGGAACAGCTCTGTCGCTCACCCAGTTTGGCACTATATCCATTATATTGGCTCTTCAGGTATGTAACGATATAGGTAATTTGGTGTACGTATCATTGGTATGTACACCAATGATATGTACACCATAATATTGGATCATTGATATATATATAGATATAGAAACCCTGTCTCTAATGGCATTGTGGATCTACCTACACCAAATAGACTTCAGTGATTCAAGAAGATAGCTCACCACCACCTTTTCCAGTGCAACTAGGGAGGGGCAATAAATACTGTCTCAGCCATTCCTGATGAAGGGCTTATGCTCGAAACGTCGAATTCCCTATTCCTGAGATGCTGCCTGGCCTGCTGTGCTTTGACCAGCAACACATTTTCAGCCAGTGATGCCCATATTCGATGAAGGAATTTTTAAAATATAAATGTAGGTAAATAGGTGTGTATATTATGAGGTACACCCATTGAATTGGGGGCATAAGGCACCTGTAAATGGAATGTTGTTCCATTTCTTGGCCATAGGTTTTCAAGATACAGATTGCTGTTGCTCTGAGTTTAGCTTGTGGAAGAAATAGCTTCTGTGCCCAGGAGAGTAAATACAAGAGCTGAGGCCAAGATGGTGGTTATTTGAATCACTGATACCTCTCACTGTAAGAGTTAGAGTAAAATTACAACTTAGAATTCCTGTGGTGAGAAGAGTGGGATTAGTATCAGAGATTTTTACACTTGGTTGAAATACCATGAATTTTTCCACTCCTCAATGGAATTAGAACCTTCCACACAAAAGCAATCCAGACCAACTCAAGAGGAACAAATTCCTCTTCTGTATTACCAGGGCTCATCCAGCTTACTGTTACGTGACTCAGTGATGTGTGGTGCTCTACATTGGTAATGCAGAAACAGAAGTCAACGCCTCACTGTTCCTGTGTTGTAGGAGCCTTTCCCTTTGATTCTGACTGTAGCCCTGCTATAAAGAACTTCTTGATTTTAGGGAAGGAGGCCATTGTGTCCATCACACCTTTTTGAAAGAGTTATCCAATTTGTCTCACTCATCTTCTTCTGCTTCTTTATACTGCTGTAAATGTTTACCCTTCAGGTATTCATCCAACTTATTTTTGTAAGTTATTATTGAATCTGCTTTCACTATCCTTTCAACAGTTTGTTTCAGATCGTTATGATGCACTGCTTTAAAGGTAATAGTTCTGCTAATCTCCCCTGTGGTTCTTTTGTGTGTTCTCCGATTACATTCAGTCTTGACAGAGGAAATGATTTCTCCTTATTTATTCTAGCAAAATTGTACAAGGTTTCGAACCTTGTTGAATTGCCCCTTAACTCCCTCTGCTCTCTGGAGCATAATGCCAGCTTCTTTCATCTTTCACTATCATTGAAACTCTCCCCACTCCTGCACACTTCTCTGCCTCATTTCCAAGATCTTGACATTTTTCTAAAGGTTTGACTGTGAAATTGGACACAACGCTGGCTGTGAGGAAGGATGAGCACATAGGTGAAGACGGAGCCCAGAGAGAGAGTTAGGGAGACAAAAGAATGGCATATCAGAGGGAAAGAAACACTGATAATGGGGACCGTGAGTAAGATGAAAATGGGTTGGCTATGCTGAAAGCAGCCCATGTCATGACAGGGTCTGAGGTGTGGGGCTAGGTAAAGGACATAGACTAGGGAGCTCAGGTCCTAAAACTATTGATCTCAGTTTTCAGTCCTGAAGGCTTCAGAGTCTCCAAACAGAAAATGAGGCACTGTTCTTCTAGCTTGTGCTGGGCCTCTTTAGAACATTGCAGCATGCCTGAGACAGAGATGTTGGCCAAGGAACATGGTAGTGTGTTGTGATAGGTAACTGGAAGCTCAGGAACATTTTTGTGGACAGAATGTGAAGTCTGCAAAATGGTGCACTGTGTGTGTTTCATCTCCACAGTGTAGAGCAGACCACACTGTGAACAGCAAATACAGTAGGCTAGATTGAGTGAAGTACTTACATTCCCTGTATAAGTCAGGGTCACCTGACTTGAATGCCTCAGACCTGAACTCCAGTAGAGAGTGAATCTTCCAGTTCATCTATGGTTTTTGTTTGCAGTACACTTGGATTAACATCTTTGGCGTGCAACTACTTAATGAAGTCTGTGATGATAATGGCATACTCATTTAGCTTGGCTGTCGAATTCTTGAATATAGATGAGTCCACCGACTCCAAGAAGTCATCTGTTCCCTCAGACCAGCAAAGTACGACTTCCTGTACTGGATCCTCATGATTCACTTTCTGCTTGTATGCCAAAAGAAGGAGCACAGTCTTACGGTCTGACTTACCAAATTGTGGGAAGGGAGTCGAGAGGTGGGCATCTTCAATGGTTGTGTATATCGATGGTCAAGGGTGTTGAGTCTTTGGTGGGACAGGCGATGTGTTAATGATATTTTGGAGGCATATTCTTCAGAAAGGCCTGGTTGAAGTCACCAGCTATGATGAACAAGGCCTTGGGCCATCTCAAGGCTTTTTGTGGCAGTGCAAATTTCATCATGCGTGCTGTTCACTTCCACATGGGGTGGGATGTAAACTTCTATCAGGATTGCAAAAGCAAGCCTTGGTTGCAGGAAGTAGGGATGGTACTTTATCGTTAGATATTCCAGGAAGGGAAAACAATAACTTACCAGGGTTGTGAAGTCTGAATAGCAAGAGGTATTGCTTAGGAGGCAGGCCCCTCTACCCTTTGCCTTGGCCCAAGGACGTTGTGCGGTCCATCTTGTGAATTGAGAAGCCATCTTGTTGTAAGGCACAGTCAGGTGTAGCAGGACTGAGCCATGTCTCTGTAAACCGGAACACACAGCAGCCTCTCAATTCCATTTGGTACGTGAATCTAACTTTATGTTCGTCCAGCCTATTTTCAATGGTTTGGATAGTTGCCAGAAGTATGCTGGGAAGGGCAACTTGAAACCATGTTGTTTCAGTCTTGCCTACAGGCCAGAGCATTTCCTGGATAAGTGGCTGCTTCTGGTTGGGCCGGGAGTCAGCATGGATAGTCAGCTGTTCTGGATGGTAAGTGGGTACAATTGATGGGGTCATGGGCATTGGTCATAGCCTTGCTCACTACAGGAGAGTCATACTCTTGGTATGATTCTGGGTCTCCATGAGGTTAGGTAGGGCTTTGGGTCCACTCAGCTTGTAAACTTCCCTTTACACACGTAGATAGACAGATGGATATGCAGACAGGAAATAAAAACCTGACTGGAGGGGATACACTGAAAAGACAGTTCAATAGTCTTTATTTCCCCAAGTACTATTGAATAATTCTTGCTGATCTGTACGTTTTCTCCTGATTTTATTTTGTTCCAACTGCTTCTGGTTCGCAAGAGATGCAGGGTGGCTGTTTCACTTATAAATGTTTCTGATTTATCAATTAAAAGTCAAAACTTACGGCAACTATTGAAAGAAAGATTAGTTGCTTGTCTGCAGGTTTAAAATAGTTTTGACTGCAGAGAATAGAGTGACAGCTCCTGTGTTGGAGGAAATCAAAATACTTCCTTTTATCCTGTTCCCAGCCACAAGCTATTCAGGAACTTGATAACCAATTACATGGCTGTTGGCAAGGAAAGGGTATTCGTTATTGACAACTGGTCATCAGTTCCTAAACCAATCAATATCTTGTTGCTATATGTACAGCTTTATCTATAAACAACCCCTGAGTTCCTGTTTATCTACAAACATGCTTGTTCAAAGAACTATTTGTGATATGTGCCACAGGTGCCAGGTCACTTGCTTTTCAAAACATGCAGCCATCCTTTCAAAAGTCATAGTTTTAAAACAGATCTTTCTCATTTCAGTTCACAATTTTGAACAGCACACAAGTAAAAAAAAAAGATCTTTACAATTTTTTTTAGACTGGCTCATGATAGTACTCTTACCTTTAACTTAGAAAATCATTATTCAAAGTCACACTCTGGAGGCAGCAATGTATTAAGGATAAACAGAGCTACAAGGCCAGAGACACTTAGAGAGGGAATTTCAAAAGTTAGCAGCCAAGTAGGTGAAAGCATTGCTGAAAATGTTTAGGTAATAAAAATCAAGGATGTTCAAAGAGGTCTGAATTAGAGGAGCACTGATGTTCCAGGGGATTGTAGAGCCCAAGGCTGATGGATGAATGAGACTTAATGTGAGTAAGTACTCAGGCGAAAAAACTTTGGATTATCTCAAGTTTACAGGTTTCCAACAAAGGAGGCTGACCAGAATTTATCAATCACAAAAGTAGAGAGTTTCAGTGATAGATGATCTGCAGTTGAGGTAAAGTTTGACATAAAAGGACAAAATTGAATCCTTTGCTGAGTCAAGATTAGAAGGTCAGAATTTATGGCAAATACGCAACAGTAGACCGTGTTAGGGGAAAGGATGGATTCAGAAGGAAGGGGAGGGGAGGATGAATTCAAAGGGGTGTGGGTATCTCTGAGTTGTTGTAGCTTCCATTCCTTAATACCTGTAAGGAAGACAAACAGTTTGTTGTTAAAGCATTAAAATGAGCTGAAGAATGAAGTGGAACGGGGCTGGGCACGACTGCTTTGAGATATCATTAGGTGGTACAAAGGAAGTACAAGGTTGAGGTTGTGCATGTGGTTGCACATGATGCTGAATGTAGATCTCAGGATGCAGTGAGAACAGCTGTCTGAGGAGCACTGTACATCATGAAGATACTTATGACCCTGGGTGGATTCAAAACAAGAAGGATTAAACGTCAGCTGAAATTCACTTGGGCTGAATCTGAGCTGGAGGCAGTCACTGAGGAATGAGATTCTGTTGCAGAAGCAAGTTTTGGCAAATATCTTGTCAAACACGAGGAGGGAAAATGAAAGTGACAATGGTGAACAAGAAGACAGAGTCAGCAAAGAAGAAAGGTTCTGATGAAGGGTTACTGAACTCAAAAGATTAACTCTGTTTCTCGCTACAGATGCTGCCAGACCTGTTGAATTTCATCAACACTTTGTTTTTGTTTCAGATTTGAACATCTGTAGTTCTTTGCATTTATAATGCTAAGATGGGCATATTACAGAGGTAGAAGTATATGCTCTTAGTGATGATGTGGTCATTTAGTCAGAAGCTTATATCTGAGTCAAATATAACACTATATTCATAAGTAGTCTGGTTCAGTCTCAGACAGATACAGACAGTTGAGATCAATAGCAGGAAATGCAGCAGTCATTTTTCCAGAATTAGAAGGATTCCGTTTTATCTCCTTATGCTCAACTTTACCTCTACTTTAGACCACTTGTCACTGAGACTCTCACTCAAGGCCACCTTATTTCTGGGATTGAAAAATCCTGGTCAGCTTTCAGAATTGAGATAAATACTAGAAATATTATGATCAAGAATATACAAGTTGTCTAGATCCCATCACCTGTCTTATATAGATCTGCTGCCACCAATCCTAGTTGCTGATGATATTCAAGCTACAGACACAATGTAGGAAGGATGCCCATACAACATTTTAAGTAGAAGGTAGCCTCAATCTTGATGAACAGTAGATCGACTTATTCCTTAACAGCTAACTACATGACATCTGTGACAAATAATGTTCTGTCATGAGACATCAGGCTCAACTTAAGAGTAAGTTCAAATTACTACATTAGCTGCACATTATGTACACTGAAGGTAATCACTGAAGCATCATACGCACACTGGTGAACAAGTGGGGAATTGATTACCTCCACCCACGAATATAATCTGATGAGTGGAGCTTAACTTGTTGTGTCAGTTAATCTTTTTCAGTACTAACTGCCTTATACAAGAAAATAAGGACTCACTAAATTTGTAGGTAAGCACCAAATGTGCAGAAGTCTGACTGACAGCAACAAATGACTTTTATGAAAAAATAGAATCAAACTGAATTCTTGATATACTTACCAATATCACCCCTGCCCAATCATGGTCAAGAACACAGCTCAGCACCATTTTCTTAATATGAATTAGGCAAGAGAATGATTACTGGCTTTACATAAAGAAATATAACAAAGCAAGATAAAAAAAAAACTGTGGCGTTAGCCAGATTACAAAACTCAATTCACTGTATCTGTTTCAAAATGACATGTCATAATTAGAAACTTGAACAGTTCCTCAGGTAGTATTGGGCATCCAGATATGGTGAAAGTTCTTGACATGAGTTTGAGGTTCGACTGTGCATCAACCTGGGTCGTATGATTCATTGAGGCAAAGCAGAAAACTCCAAAGATCTTAAATTATCCTTCTCAGTGTCTCATCTTTTCCTGAGTACAAGGGAAAATAGATTCAACACCTTATTAATTAATCAAAACTGACAGTCAACAATAAATTTCACTATCACAAATCTATAATATACAGGGAAGAGGTCATTCAGATCATATGCTGCAAGATTATTTGGAGCTGGAAAAGTAGGTAGTAAAAGTGCTCTGTGCTTGGTTTCTTTACTATTTAATTGGCTTGATTGATGGTAACAGCCTGTTTCCAGCATTAGGCACTAAACAATTAAGGAAAGATCTCCAGAGGCAGTCTGCAGAGATACTTATTTCTTGGAATGTAACCAAAAGACATCAAAGAGCCCAAGTTACATTATGTGAATAGCTTAAGTGAAAGAATTTCGGGAACCGGAACTGTACTTCACAGCATGCCATGCTGACAAGCAGAAAGCCCTTCCCTAGTAAAAAGTACATTTAAACTTTTCGGAGTTCTTCCATCCATGCATTCCCATATGTCATGCACCATATGTGATCTGTGGTTCAGTGGGTGACACTTGTTGCTAAGTCAAACTTCTATGGGTTCTCATATCATGTTATAAACCTGAGCACAAAATCCAAGCTCATAGGATGAGCACGGTGGCATGGGTGACTCAATGGTTAGCACTGCTGCCTCACAGCACCAGGGACCCAGGTTTGATTCCAGCCTCAGACGACTGTCTGTGTGGAGTTTGCACATTCTCCCCGTGTCTGCATGGATTTCCTCCGGGTGCTCCGGTTTCCTCCCACAATCCAAAGATGTGCAGGTCAGGTGAATTAGCCATGCTAAATTGCCATAGTGTTGGGTGCATTATTCAGAGGGAAATAGGTCTGGGTGGGTCACTCTTCGGAGGGTCAGTATGGACTTGTTAGGCAGAAGGGCCTGTTTCCACATTGTAGGGAATCTAATCAAAATCACATTCTGCTTGATAGATAAAGCAGATCCCATGTCCAAAGGTTGAAAACTCACAGGGAATATCTTCATCATAAAGTAAAATAGTGCGCACTGTGGAAACAATAATAGAAAGTGCTAGAGAAGTTCAGCAGGTCTGGCAGCATTTTACCTAGCATCTAAGGGAAGGCAAACAAAGATACAACTTCAAGTCCAGTGTCAATCTTCTTTGGAACTGAAGACAGAGGTAGAAAATTGATATAGAGAAAGGTGGGGAGGATCAAGTGGAACAGAAGAGAAGCCAAGGAAAGGTTAAGAGGTATCAAAGATTACAGATGTCACAGAACAAAAGACAAAGGAAGTGGCAGCGGCTGTAATGAAAAGAGATAGGTCCAGAATAAGTATTAATTGCAGAGTATAGGTCTGCTGATAGCAAAATCAAGAAAATCAGACATTGAGGGGTGTGAGGGTTATGTGAAAAGATGAGAGGAAACAATGGAGGACAGAGTCCATGGATTGAAATGGTTGAGCTCAATGTTGAGTCCAGAAGGCTACAAAGTGCCTAAACAGATAATGTGCTGCTATTCCTCCAGCTTACATTGGGATTTGTGTACCATTGCAGCAGATGTAAGACGGAATTGTTAGCGTGGGATCAAGATGGTACTGTATATTGAAATGGCACGCAATCAAAAGTTGGGTCATTCTTATGGACAGAGCAGCGGATTGGCTTTCATTTGGTCTTTCAATCTAGAAGAGACCTCGTTTTGGGCAACAATTACAGCAGATTAGACTGAAAGGCGTATAAGTAAACCATTGTTTAATCTGGAAGGATACCTTGGACAGCGAGGAGGTGAAAGGCCAAATGTTGCACTTCCTGTGATTGCATAGAAAGGTATAATGGGAGGAGAATGAGGTACTGGGGGTTATAAAGGAGTGGACTAGGGTGTCGAGGCAGGGAGTGACACCAACAGAATTCTAACAGGGAGGAGAAAATAGGTTAGAGGTGGCATTATGCTGAAGGTGGTGAAATAGAAGGAGGATGATCCACTGAATGTTGACGCTGATGGGTGTAAAATGAAGATAAGGGGACTCCTTTTGTGGTTCTTGGAGGGTGTGGGAAAGGTGAGATCAGAAATATGGGAAATGGATGTGATGTGTTTGAATGTCTTGCTTACCATAAAATAAGAGGTAGGGGGTAGGAATCCTTTGTTGAGGAAACAGGAAGATATCTTGGAGGCATTATTTTGGAAGGTAGGAACATGATGCCAGTTACAGCAGATGAGAAACTGGGAGAAACCTGACAGGAAGCAGGGTGTGAGAAGATTACCATTTGGTTGTTCCTACCTCACCACCTCACACCCCAGTGTCTGGCTCTCCTGGTTTTGCTATTGACAGAGCTCACCTATAATCTGCTGTTAAGCACCTTCCCTGGATCCATCTCCCTCTCTACAACTGTCACTACTCCTTTTGTTTCGGGACACGTGTGACCTCTAAACACCTCTGACCTTTTAGCCTTTCTCTGACATTCTCTTCTGTTCCACTTGCTTCTTCCCACCACTTTTCTACATGGTAAAAATACATCACTTTTCCATCTCTCTCTTCAGTTCCAAAGAACAGTCACTTTGGACTTGAAATGTTAACGCTGTTTCTCTCTCCACAGATGCTGCCAGACCTGCTGAAGATCTTCTTTAACCTGACCAATATTTATCCCTCAACTGACATTTTAAAACAATTATCTGGTCACAGTGTCATTGCAGTTTGTATAACCTTGGTGTACATAAATTTCTATATTTCCTATTTACACCACTTTAAAAGTACTTTCCATTGGCTGTAAAGCAGTTTGGGTGTACTGAGGTTGTGAATGGTGCTACATAAATAAATAAACTCTTAAGAATTGTAGCAGGAGATATGAACTCATCAGTATCTTATTCAATGTACAGCACCTCTGACAATAAAGCACCCTTCAGTATCAACATTTTCTAAGGCACAGTTTGGAACTGGACCTAACAATCTTTGAAGCTACAGGCTAATAGCGCTACCTTTGAGCTCAGTAAATGCACAATTGTAAAATAACCTCATTGCATTGGAAGGCTATTGCAGGACTACATGTAGCTGGCTGGGAAAGTTTTGTAAACTGACAGGTGACTAAGATATTATAGTGATATAAGCCTGAAATGTTATTCTGAATTTCATGGAAAGCCAGAACCCACAGTCTGCCTTTGTGCTCCGAGTTCTCTTCTCATTTTAAATTTCTTGCAAGATTAGGGCATTCTGTCACTCTTCACTTGAAGAGATCCCTTGTTTATTATGTCTCCTGTCAGGCAGTGGATGATCTGTGAAGATCAATGAGGATCAACAAGGATGTGGGTAGAACGTTTATTTGTGCTGTATTTGGCTTGCAGCTTGTAGACTTTTCACTTCCTGAGGTCAGAGTTGAATGACCTTGGAAGTTTATTTGTTAAGAACTATCTGACACTTTGAGCAGCATTTCCAAAAGAGAGAAAAAATCTCTCACTGTTTGAATGCCAGGTAGGATGGAAAACTGGGAGAAATGCCCGAGGTATGGGTAAACATTGGAAGGACTGCGGTAACTGCTGAGGCAACCAGCGCTCAGCGGCACGCTATGTGTGATGACTACTGTAAGAGTTATGACCACTGACTTGTTCTACCAGAGATGTTGTGAAGCCAATTATTTGCCTGATTCATGACCATTAACTGATTACCCTGAGAGAAATTGTGGGTGACTATTCCGTTTGTTCACTTAGCCATGCATCACCCACCCCCCAATTTTAGTGATCTTCTCAGCCTACCTGTTCTTCACATCTTAAATCACTTTGTTAGTTTTGAGATTCAAATATTTTAATATTCTAAGACTGACAAGCTGCCTCCCAGCAAACACAATGAAAGCTTTTCCACTGTATTGGAAAGATTCTATTTATTTGTTCTTGATGTGTGGTTAAAATTGGCCATTTCCACTGGTGCTGGTTTATCTTGGGGCATCAGAAAGGAAAAAAGAATCAATCACAGACTGAGTAGGGGAGGAGGTGGCACTGCTGAAATGTCACAAACATCCCTGGTTAATGTGAATTCAAATTCCAGTATGACAGCTAATAAAACTTGAATTAAAAAATAACGACTGTTGATTGTTGTGAAAAAAAACCCCATCTAGGCCAGGAATGCTCTATAGGGAAGGAAAATCTTTATTTCTTTATTTGGTCTGGCCTGCATGCAACTCCAGACCCATAGCAATGTGGTTGACTCTTAACTGTGCTCTGGGCAATTAGGGATGTCAATTTACTGACCTAGCCAACAATGTCTACATCCCAAGAACAAATTTTAAAAAAAGAGGTTGGGTAGCGTTTCAAATCAATCAGTATTTCATATCTTTGAAGCTGTCACTAGAAAATATCAGATAAAGTTATCAAAATGCCTTCCTACTAATTCATTCAGTTTGTCAAGATTGGCAGGCTGCTTTTCCAACTCTGGTCTTGAATAACAGGAAATTTCTCACAATGGCAAGAGTAAAGACATCATCTTTCATTCCTAGCACAAATTCTAGACCTGGGCACTGACTCAAAACGGCCCCGAATCATTATGTCATTCTGAACCAGATTCCTCGTTCTATCTAAAATGCAGCTGAGCTCCTGGATCTTTGATCTTTCCGTCACAAAGATTCTCTGCTTCTACTTCTGTCTCATTATCCATTTTTACTCCTAGCTCATGCCCTAAACCCAGACCCGTCCAAGGTGTATCCCACATTAAAGCTTCACTGAGCTAAATTCCCATGCAGCCTCAGACTCAACATTTTCAGCTTGTAATTAAAAAAAAACTATCATTTCCTAAACTTCTCCAACATTACAACCCTTTCCAAAATTGATTTCAATCCCTAATGGCCCCCTCTTCTTTAGATACACCTTCACCAATCAGGCTTTCAATCATGCAATTTGGACCATGATTCTCCAATCTGTAGTGCAAGTGCGGAGACAGGTATATTCAGTGGCAAATGATTCACTGCCTCCTAACATCTGAGGAAACTCGGTGAATTAAATCTAATCAGCTTATTAAAATCTAACTAGTGAAGTTCTCAGATAATTGCAGGCCTTGACAGTGTTGTTCATCCTATTTTTAAAAAAAATGTTAGAAAGTAAGCACTGCAGAGGCTGGAGATCAGAATTGAAGAATTTTTTTTTTTTAGACTTACAGTGTGGAAACAGGCCCTTCGGCCCAACAAGTCCACACCGACCCGCCGAAGCGCAACCCACCCATACCCCTACATTTATCCCTTACCTAACACTACGGGCAATTTAGCTTGGCCAATTCACCTGACCCGCACATCTTTGGACTGTGGGAGGAAACCGGAGCACCCGGAGGAAACCCACGCAGACACGGGGAGAACGTGCAAACTCCACACAGTCAGTCGCCTGAGTCGGGAATTGAACCCGGGTCTACAGGCGCTGTGAGGCAGCAGTGCTGCCTCACAGGCACAGAATGTGTTGCTGGAAAAGCACAGCCGGTCAGGCAGCATCCGAGAAGCAGAAGAATTAATGTTTCGAGCATAAGCTCTTCATCCATTCCTGATTCTACTGCTTCTTGAATGCTGCCTGACCAGCTGTGCTTTTCCAGCACCACACTCTTCGAGTTTAAAAACAATGGCCAGCTTCAGCAACAATTGCAGAGTGCTGATCATTCTAAATGCCAAAGATAAATTGATATATTGCAGTCACAGCTTTCCAGCCACAAGGTTTCTCTGTACCTGGACAAAAATTAGGGAATGAAAGGGGTGATCCTGATTGGGAATTAGTTGAGGATGAAGCTGTGTGCACTTCGGATCATGTCAGGGAATTTAATTACAATTCTGACCTTGATGCCCCTCTGACAGAGTTGGATAGAGATTCACTGTACAATCCTATACCACACTGGTACAAGCCCAAAATAAAGGTAACGATTTAATGAAAATCAACAGCATAAATGAGAAAACAGGCAATTGCCTAGAAATTGGTTCATAAACTTGGTGTTTTCAAAAGTGAGACAAACAGCAGAATTTAAAGCTAGATTGGTTAAGGGTGTGGGGAAACTTAAAGTCATTAAGAAAAGGGTTAAGTCTTGTCTCCTGGAGTGTCAGAGGAGTGTGATGTGGAGCTCTGATACACCTTAGACTTAGAGGGATTGGAACATGAATTTAGTGAAAGTCAAACCCCAAACCCAATGATTCACATATCCCTGTAATGGACCCTGGAGAGACAGAGAAAATAATGAGGAATAAAACCAAGTTTGAACCACAGTCCTTTATTTGTCTGATAATGTAAGAGCACCTGGGTAAATGTGTGCTTTTGAAGTAATAAGTTCATCAAAATATCTGAATAGAATACTTCACAGGCAACAATTCTGATGAGTACAAATTTTGGAAGAACCACATTTTGATTAAGGGTCTGTATAAACTGATAAACAGTAAATAAGTGCAGAAACTAACAGGATCTTTTGTTTTTGACCTTAGGTAAATGATGAAGCTGATATTGGAGTTGCTGGCTTGGTTGTTATAGAGGCAGCAGCAGAGGTCTGGTGCTCAGTGGAAATGGATACGGCATGTGTACAGAACCAAACACTAATATGTGCAGACTGACAGCATTGGGAGATGCTTGAGCCCACAATTTCATGCATTAATTTCACAAGCAACACAGAAGTCAAATCCATTTGTGGAATGGTTTGCGCAGGACTTCCATGACATCACTCTCAGAGATGACTCTCACACTTATATTGGAAGTGACTGAAAATTCTATGGTAAGTCCTGTAGGAAAAGGAGGGCCCAGAGAAGGGATAGTTATGTGGAGCACAAGTAAAATGTTGATTGAAAATGTCCATTATGGTACCCATTATTCTGAATCTCTCAGGTATTTGGTTACCATCGTGATATCCAAAATCTTTACTTAGCATTTAGAAGGGATTGGTCAGATCATCGTTCATTCAAGACTGTTACACAGTCGAGGGGGAAAACAGGAATCACAGAAGTTGGATAGGAGATGCTGCAGGCATTTATGATATCGGTGTTTCTATAATTAATAGCCTAGATATCAGTGCAATAAGTGGTTGATTAAATCAATTAACTTGTCAAGTCAAAGGTATATTAGGCGCGATGAATGATAACAATAAACTTAGTAGTCAGGCAGGGACACTACTAACAGCATTTCATTTCATCTTGTTAATATCTTAGAATCACATGCCAGTGTGATTAACAACTTAATAAAGGAAGCAGGAAAGTGTGGTCAACATCAATAAATGTAACTTTAAGTTATAGATACAGCAATTGGATGTTAGATTAGTACAGAGAAAATGTCAATTAAATAAAAAGGGGCAAGTCCCAATATAGGTTGATGACACTAAATTAAGGAAATTAGCTGATGGGACAGAGACTTTAAGTAAAACTTCTATCTGTAAGTTAAGAAATTAACAAAACTATGGACTAATGATTTATGTATGGGAAGGATTGAATATTTTTGTGCTAGGAATGTCTGTTAAATCTGAAGATAATTAACCATTAAATATTACAAAGTACTGTACATTGTTGCAGGATCTACATACATTTAGAAAGACGAGGATTGATTAGGGATAGTTAGCATGGCTTTGTGCATGGGAAATCATGTCTCACAAACTTGATTCAGTTTTTTGAAGAGATGACCAAGAAGATAAATGAAGGCAGAGCGATAGACATTGTCTACATGGACTTTAATAAGGCCTTTGACAAGGTTCCGGATGGTAGACTGGTTAGTAAGGTTAGATCACATGGGATCCAGGAAGAACTAGCTAACTGGATAGAAAACTGGCTTGATAGTAGGAGACAGAAGGTCATGATAAAGGGTTGTTGATCAAACTGGAGGCCTGTGACCAGCAGTGTGATGTAAGGTTTGGTACTGAGTCCACTGATGTTCATCACTTATATGAACGCTTTGGATGAGAATATGGCATGGTTAGTAAGTTGGCAGATGACACCAAAATTGGTGATGTATTGGACAGTGAAGGTTATCTAAGCATATAATGGCATCTTGATCAATTGGGCCATTGTACTGAAGACTGGCAGTTGGAGTTTAATTCAGATAAATATGAGATGTTGCATTTTTGTAAGACAAACCAGAGCAAGACTTATATAGCTAATAGTAAGGCCCTAGTGAATGTTGTCGATCAGAGAGACCTAGTTCCTTAAAAATGGTGTCTCAAATGGACAAGGTGGTGAAGAAGGAGTTTGACACACTCGCCTTCATTGGTCAGAGCACTGAGTACAGGAGTTGAGATGTTGGCAAAGCCACATTTGGAGTAATGTATACAGTTCTGGTAGTTCTGAATCTATGAATACAAAATGATGTTATTGAACTCTAAAGTGTGCAAAAAAGATTTACAAAGATGTTACCGAGACGGGAGGGTTTGAGTTATAGGTAGAAGTTGAATAGGCTGTGACTCTTTTCCCTGGAGCATAGAAAGCTGAGGGGTGACCTTACAGAGATTTATAAAATCACGAAAGACATAGATAAGGTGACTAGCCAAGGAATTTTCCCCAGGGAAGTCCAAAACTAGAGGGCATAGGTTTAAAGTGAGAGGGGAAAGATTTAAAAAGGACCTGAGGGGCAGCTCCATCACACAGATGGTAAGTAGACAGAACAAGCTGTCAGAGGAAGTGGAAGAAGCAAGTACAATTGCAACATTTAAAAGACATTTGGACAAGTACACAGATAGGAAAGGTGTACAGGATTATGAGCCTAATGCAGGCAAATGGGACTGGCTCAGTTTAGTAAAACTGGTCAACAAGGATGAGTCGGTTGAAGGGTCTGTTTCTTTGCTGTATGTTTCTATGAATCTATGAATACAAAATATTGGTGTGATCCAAAACACCATCTGGATGAGAGTTAAGGAGGTAATGCAGTAGAAAAGCAGAGGAGACTTGTAGGAACAGCTTTGATTCTTGTTACATTTGGCATTGACTGCCTGTTTGAAGACACAGCTTTTCTGTGATTAACTGTTTAGATTCTATCGGAGGCCAATCAATTGTCTTGTGGCATAAAGCAGCCAATATTTAGTAGTTGTTAAAACTGTATTGGTTATGTAGCCTTGCCTCCTTCCTTTCCAAATCATGGCTCATTGTTTTCAATTCCTCGATAAGTTTGTCCTTGTCCTTTAATAATTTATTCCAGACAGAGTTATTGCTGTTTCTTTCAATCTATGAACAGTTAATACAGCTCTGAAATTTGCACTATCACTGTGGGATCTACCTTGTCAGTAAGTTGGCAGCTTCATGTGCGCAGGATCTTTGATTGAGGTTTGGACTTTGGGGGTTCCAGTGCTGAGAAGGTAAGTCCTCTTCTTTCATTTTTCATGAGGTGGAGGTCACCAGGAGAGAAAGGGGCTGGTGTGTTGGGTCCAAGGGCAGGGGTCACCCTCTTGCCCCTAGTCAGCCAAATATTCAGGCAAATGGAGGTTCCCATCCCTCCACAATTGGACAAGCAGGTTGCCCTGGTTTTCCATTCTTTGCTCTACTGGGAAGACAACTTGATATTTTCATATAGAGATGTTATAACACACCTCTGGAGCAGGTGGGACTTGAACCCAGGCCTCTTACATCCAAAGTGGGGCATACCACTGAGCCACAGGACCTTTTTTTTTCTGAGAAGGCAGGTAATCAGGCTAATGGCAAGTTGAGGTCCTTAAATGGCCATTAATTGACCACTAAAGGGCCTCAATTGCTGTCAGTGAGAAAGTCCCCAGTGGAAATTTTAGAAGTGTTGAGATGGTGGCAAATATCTCTCAAGGGCAAACTCACTCAATTATTTGCCTTCCCAGCACCTCTTGAGAAGAGCCACTTGTATTTTTGGATTTTTCTCCCAAAACCTTGCCAATTCCTTCCCACTTCCCTTTCAAGAATTTCAGTAAATTTCTCTTTGATGTTATTCAACTGTACATTTATTTCTCCTTTGCTTTACACCTTTGCATAAGGCCTTGGAACATTTTTTTTTATTTTAAAGACACAAGGTGAGACTCTATTGACAACATGAATAAAAATGAGTTCCAGGAAATTTCATTGGCTCTAAGTAAGATTTGTTTATAGACAAAATGCTGTAGTGTCCTGGTAACATCATAGAGAAATGCCAATATCAGAGACCAATTAAATAACTCCAGCAAAAAAATGTGAAGGGGGAGTAGGGGGAGCTGTTCTTTTAACAGCAGATTCATTATTCAAAATTATTTCAAAGACTGTGGGAGGTCAGGAAATTGTCTAAGAGAATACCTTGTATTTGTGAATATTTCCTTCAGTAGGAAACCTCAAATATTTTCAACCGTTCCTGACTATAATGTGAAATAAGTATTCAAAGTCAAAGACTGTAAGCCAGTTTCCTGCACAGACTCCCTTGTAATCTGAAGCTGTGTGGTCACAGTTAATTCGTGTTCATAGTTGCTTCATTCTTTGTCAGGAACTTATTAAACTTGCTTAAATTAAGGTTGGTCCATAACTTCCAGTATTTTGAGCAACTCAAAACAAATAAATAGAACACAGACATTCGCTTATCTGTGCTTATTGAAACTAACAACGGCTCCTTTTTGGGGGGAATTGGGGGCTCCTAAAGGAATCAAGGAGTGTGGAGATCGGGGAGAACAGTGAACCCAAAATAGAAGACTAACCATAATCTTATTGAACAACAGAACATGCTTGAAGGGCTGTGTGGCCTACAGAAACCAAAAATCTACGCTGGGATCTTTGTCTTTGTCCTTGGTGCTTTGTTGTCTGAATGTTAACTTTAGCAGCTCAATTTTCTAGTCCATTTCTCCAACCAATTTAATTTGGAAAATTACAATTTTGAATTTACAACACAGAAAGCAATCATTTGGTTTACCAAGTCTGAACTAGTGTTTTTGCTCTTGACAAGCTTCCTCCCATTCTTCATCTCATCGTTATGAGCCTCCACTTCTGTTGCTTTCATAATCAATATGTTTATTATTCTCATAATCACCCCAATTAGTCTTTGTAATAGCAAGATCCACATTTTTGACCTCTTTGTGCTTTTTTTAACTGAGTAATTTATCTTTGATATTGTTCACAGACTGATATAATCTTTACTTACGATTAGCAGTTTTTCAAGTTCACAAAACTGAACAGTATAATGACTCAAAAGAATTTAAAATTGCTTATCCTAGCTTTCAGCTCTATGCTAATAAAATGCAATATCCCAAGGCATGGCTTAACTCAATACACTAGATATCTTTCAGCTACCTCATTTTAAAAAAAACAGGGGTTATTTTACTGTAGCCAAACTAAACTATTTATGCTAAAGGGTACTGTATATGCCTTCAATGAGGGACTTATTGTGGATTAACCAGGTTGGTATTTTGGCAGCTGACAAACTGGGAATATCATTGGTAAACCAGCTCCCAAGGGAGGGAGACTCAAGGCCAGTTCTGTTCTGAGCTTCCTGTGAGAGCAAAGTATAAGTGACTTCTTGGAAGCTAGATGTAGATGTGTCTCAACACACAAGTCCAGCTGTAATCTTCTCATGAATGTCCAGATCAGTATTGCCATGCAGGGGTACAGTGGCAGTGAAGAAAAAGACTTCTTGGGTGATTCAGCTAATTCAGAGACTGCGAAGCTGCTGCTAAGTAATGGAAGTTGTGGAGTCTTTTATCATGTGGGTTTATACCAAAACCATGAGTGTGGATTCAAGACAGACTGGTCAAGGAGAAGGCAAGGTCAAGAACTGTCATTAGACCAAAGACTTCCTTATAAAACTGTTTATTACACATTAACATTAAATATTTCCATGCATGATATTCAATAATATACTGGTGCTAATCTTACTGTTACATTATTGAAAGTCTATATCGAAAGTATCCATGTATACTCCTTGAATTCTCTGGCACATTCTCCTTCTCCAGCACTGCAATGCTCTTCTTAACCAATATGAACTCCCTTCCTGTTTTTGTTTTCTTGTCTTCCCTGACCACACTGTATCCAAGAATATTTCACACTGAATCCTGCTCCTCCTTGAGCCAGGTCTTTGTTTCAGCCACAACATCATAACTCAACATGGCAGTCTGCAATTGTAACTCACCTAGTTTACTTACCCATATGCTGTGCATTCATGTACGTATGTTGTAATCGGGGTTTCGAATATTTTAATTTGTCTTTATTTTTATTCTGCCTATTAACTTATTATTCTCTGTTTTAGTGCTGACAGTATTTTGTGCATCCTGGTATTCACTTCTTGTATTTCCTTCTGGTTTCAATTCTGGTGTCAACTAAATTCACACTGTCAATTTAGTTTAGCCCCTCCCCAGTTGCATTAGCAAAATGTTCCACAAGTAAACCCATCTTACAGCATTTAAAAGGCATCTGGACGGGAATATGAATAGGAAGGGTTTAGAGGGATGTGGGCCAAGTGCTTGCAAATGGGACTAGATTAATTTAGGATATTCGATCGGCATGGATGAGTTGGACCGAAGGGTCTGTTTCCGTACTGTACATCGCAATGACTCTAATACTCTGTTGACGATATTATTTGAACTGGAGGCCTGTGACCAGTGGTGTTCCACAGGGATCAGTACTGGGTCCACTTTTGTTTGTCATTTATATAAATTATTTGGAGGAGAATATAGGAGGCACGGCTACTAAGCTTGCAGGTGATGTGAAGATTGATGGAATTGTTGACAGTGAAGAAGGTTACTTGACATTACAAAAAGATCTTTACCAATTGGGACAATGGGCTGAGGAGTGACAGACGGAGTGAATTTTTTTGGATAAGTGTAAAATTTGGAACAAACAAGGAAAGGACTTATACAATTAACTGTAGGGGCCTGGGTAATGTTGTAGAACAGAGCGACCTAGGGGTTCAGGTTCATCTTTGAAATTTGCGTCACAGGTGGACAGGGTGGATAATAAGGTGTTTAGCATGCTTTTTTTCATTGCACGAACCTTTAAGTATAGGAGGCGGGATGCCATATTGAGGCTGTGCAGTACACTGGTGAAGCCTCTTCTGAACAACTGTGTGCAGTTCTGTTCACCCTGCTATAGGAAAAATGTTATTAAATTCGAAAGGGTTCAGAAAAGATTTACCTTATGGGGTATATAACCTTACAGGGTTGACCTTATGGAAGTATATAAAATTATGAGAGGAATAGATAAGGTGAGAAGCAG
Organism: Hemiscyllium ocellatum; assembly: GCF_020745735.1. NCBI lineage: Eukaryota > Metazoa > Chordata > Chondrichthyes > Orectolobiformes > Hemiscylliidae > Hemiscyllium > Hemiscyllium ocellatum. Next base: position 60,415,986 of record NC_083415.1, read on the forward strand.
GGGTCTTTTCCTTAGCGTGGGCAAGTTCAAAACCTGGGGACATATTTTTAAGCAGAAAGGAGAAATTTAAAAAAGGACATGAGGGGCAAAGTTTTTACACAGAGAGTGGTTTGTGTATGGAATGAACTGCCAGAGGAATTAATAGATGCAGGTACAGATACGACATTTAAAAGACATTTGGATAAGTTCATGAATAGGAATATTTGGAAGGCTATGGTCCAAATGCAGGCAGGTGACACTAGTTTAGTTTGGGAACATGGTCAGAGTGGACTAGTTAGACTGAAGTCAAGAGTGTGATGCTGGAAAAGCACAGCAGGTCAGGCAGCATCCGAGGAGCAGGAGAATCGATATTTCGGGCATAAGCCCTTTATCAGGAATTGATTTTCCAGCACTACATCTTGACTCTGAGCTCCAGCCTCTGCAGTGCTCATTTTCCCCTAGTTAGACTGAAGTGTCTGTCTCCATACTGTATGGCTCTGTTTAAATTCAATCCATTTGTCTGAATAGGTTCCAATTCCCCCTGAACAAGTCCCAGTGTCCCAGGAATGTAAAGTCCTCCCTCTTGCATCAACTTTCTGGCCATGCATTCATGTGGTTCATCCTCCTACTTCTGTGTTCACTTACCTTTAGCAATTGGAATAATCCAGATATTACTACATTTGTGGGCTTGCTTGCTAACTTTCACCTCCTCCCCTCCTTGCTTAACTCCCACAACACTCCAATTGCCATACACTCTGTTCAAGCCACACATTTAGTTCTGCATTTCAAGGACAAGATTTCAAGTGAGACTGTTGAAAATGCTTGAAGGAAACTTCCACAAAAAGGCCTGACTCCATGAGCTTGAGTGCAGGGATTTCAAACTGCTGTGGAAACAATCTACAGACCTGTGAGAAAGGGCTGCATTATTAGACTAATAGTTCTTAACTGTCTTTGCAAAACTACAATACAGTATTCGAAGGCAATGTAAATGAAGTTGAAATCATTGCCACAATTACAATTCAAGTTGAAATCCAGCTCCTGTACAGTGATTTAGATAAAAAGCACCATTTTTTCATCAAGGGAAGTAACTGCAGTACCTTTTGAAGACTTTTGGACATGGTACAAGCTTCTGAATATGTTGAATTCCCAAGCGCAATAGTTACAAAGCTTCTTCTCATACCCCATTTTAAAAATAACTGATACGGCCAGAAGTTGTGCAGCTAACACTGTGGGCCTGTTGAGAAAAATAATTCAGAGCATTGTGAGATGCTGAATGCTGAGGTACAAGAAACTCTTATTGCAGGACAACAAACCAAGTTATTTCAAGTTGCTCTTGTTACCTATAATGTCAAACACCAACTACAACTGGCTCTCGTGCCTGACATAAATGTGGTCTTCACTCCTTTCTTTGAGAGTGCTTTCTGTCAACGATATTGGCCTTTGCTTTCATCTTTACTCAGCCAAACTGTGATGTTCTGGCACAGTCACTAATCCCACTTAAGTAGCTAACTGCAGTACCTGATTAGTGACTGCCTCTCTAATGCCAAAAACAAAGCGTTTGAACCTGAGCTTGTTCAATTTCTCAGTGGCATGCAGTGATTCCACATTTTCAAGTCTGCAAATGCAAATGTGCCTCTAAATTTAAAAACACACAATGTTTAGTGTCAGGTACGTAGTCATACAACACCCCCCATCATTATTGTGGGTTAAAGAATTGATACAAGTGTTTGTTATTTTTCCCTACACATCAATGTATGGCTATGTATAAAATAGGATATTGTATTGCTGTAGGCATTCAGTGTGTTTTGAAATATATGGATGTATTAGAGTGCCTGTAGCTGTCATGTCGCTATCACCTTTACACAGAACGATAATTCTTTGGCAATGCCAGCCAGGAAGTTTCATTTTGAAAAGTCATTTTTCTAATCAAACCTGAACCATTTTTTTTTCAATTAACTTCATAAATTCAAAATGTATTAAACATCAGTTAGGCTATTTAAGATCCTTTCCTAAAGAAAACAAGACCAGCTCCTTAAACCCTTGCCCCATGCATTAGCTTGAGATACTCTGAAACATTTTAGTTGCTACACTCTTCAAAGCCAATAATATTCCATCCTGGGTCTAGATAATTAGAACAGAAATGTCACTAATAGTGCAGTATCACTTTATTTGAACTTAATGAAGATAATTACCTTTCCTTCAACCGTTTTGTTTTATTTGCAGAAATATAGTCTCAAAAACTGATAGCTTGACGCCTGAGATTCTGCCAAATGACAATGATACTCCTCAATGAAAATTTATTCCAAGCTCACTCACTGGGGTCAATGAACCTCTTGATCAGTTTTTGGCAATCTGATGAGCTATGTAATTCTACAGATTTTAAGTGAATAAACATCTGTGCTCATGGAGTGATTAATAACTTAAATAAGACGTGCTCTGGGGTCCCTTGAAGGAGTACCATGTGATTCTCTGAGGGATAATTTCACAATAAAGTGCACACATACAATGAGGAAGAGATATATCCAAGCAAAGATAAAATTAAAATGCTTAGGTGTTTTTCAACTGGCTACATAGGACAGATGAACAGGAGTAGGTCATTCAGCCCCTCAAGCCAGTTCTGCAGTTCAATGAGATCATGGCTGATCTGTGGCCTAACTCCACATACCTACTTTTTGTCCATATCCCTTAATATCTTTTCTTCACAAAAATTGATCTATCTCAAATTTAAAATGAGTATTTCACATTTTACAGCTAACTTCATTTGTAATTGAAGAAAAGACTTACATTTATATAGTGACTTTCAGAACCTCAGGACACCACAAAACACTTGACAGCCAAAAGCTATGAAGTGTATTCAATGTTGTAATGTGTTATGCATTCAGTATACTACATATCTTAGATATTTTAATTATCTCGGAGCAATGACAATGTTAGTCTAGTTCTAAATCTATAAAAGATTCCAACACTTCAAACTTATTTTGTACAGACACATACCAGCTCTCAAGTTTTCTCTGTAAATTAATAAAAGAAAGGTGATGCTGGAGATACTCAGCAGGCTTGGTAGGATATTTGGAGGGAAAAATAGAATTAACATTTTGAGTTTAACATAACTCTTCTTCAGAACTGAAGAATAATGTTTCTCTCTCCACAAATATTGTCAGATTTACAGAATTTCTCCAGCACTCTGATTTTACTTCTCTCGAAGTTGTTGGGTTTAATTAGCTCTCCAGCACCATTCACAAGCTTAAGCAATCAAACACAGTTACATAGACATGAGAACCAACTGACAAAATCAAATACAGATTAATCAAGCCATTTCACAATTCTTCCCTTCTTCCTTTTTTCTAATATTCATACACAGGACGTGGGCATTGTTGGCTAGATCAGCATTTATTGCCCATCTCTAATTACCCAGAGAGCAGTTAAGAGTCAACCACATTACTGTGGGTCTGGAGTCACATGTTGGCCAGACCAATAAGGATTGCAGTTTCCTTCCCTAAAGAAGATGAATGAACCACAAGGACTTTTCCAACAATGACAAAGGTTTCATAATTATCATTAGACTCTTAATTCCAGATTTTTATTGAATTCAAATTCCAGCATCTGCTGGAAATCTGCATCAAATTTGGTGGGATTTGAACACAGTTCCCAGAACATTGCCTGGGTCTCTGGTTTAATAGCCTAGCAATAATGTCACTAGGCTTTTGCTTCTCCTTTTAACTAAACAAATACCTTGAACTAAACCATTTCTTAGTGTTTACCTGTCTGTTTTCTCTAAATACAGGAATAGTCTTTGAGGTACCAAGGTCTTTTTGGTTTTACGATGAGATCTATGAATCAGATGCTGTGGCTCTGTAAGATCAACTTGAGAGTCAAATGACCAATATCACTCTTGGGAGTAGGAAATGTATCCTCATGAACACTATCGCCATATATTTATCTAGGTTCCTCTTTAGACTAACACATTCTTCCCCTGTCTGTATTCTCATGCATCTTAATTCACATTCTTGCTGAAAGCTTTGTAATGGTAGGAAGGTAGGTATTCAAATGCACACACGTAATGTTTCATTGCTGGAAAACTTATGCCCTCCAGTGTGTGTCATTTTTATAACACTTATGAACAAGAATCTCCACATAAACCACATTGAACAGTTTGTTCTCTGTTCTGTTTCACTAGATGCCTTTATAGAAAGAATGGATTCTAAAGCAAGGCCTGTCACTCTCACATTGGAATGGCCTCACTGATGTGTTTCTCTTTCTGTGGTTCTTGTACACATTTTGCTCATGAAGGATTGCAGCCACCAAACCTTACTTAATTCATGCAAACCATATCCATCTCCTCCAAGAGTATCATTTTGTGGTGGCTTGTACATCTCATTCTCAGGAAAGACTCTTCCTCATGTTGAACTGAAGAAATCTTCATCTTCAAAAATCTACAAATCTTTGCAAATCGATTTCACTTAAAGCACGAGTGGCACTTATTCTCTCAATTGGAAATGGTATTGTGACTTGATGAACATTTCTATAAATTGAGCACTATTTTGAAGACAACTGGCCATAATGAGACATGTGGCGATGTGCTTGCTTCGATTTCCTTGTTCATAACGCATGTATTTGCGCTGCTTGAACAAGCTAAGTCTGTAAGCCTGAGTTTAAGGGTGAATTACTGTGTAACCTCTTTGAAGTTGACATGGCAGATTCAAGGATTGACAAGGTCATCGATTTTTCCAAGATTAGATCATCATCTTCTATTAGGAGATATTCCTTAATTTGTGGAATTCAAGTCTTTTCAGTTAAATGGTTAGTTAATTGCTTAATATATCAACTTTACACGCAAAAATCGACTGCCACAAATTATTTAATGGACTCACCATTTCTTTGTGATGTCAGACAGAATATCATTCAGTCACTATACTTTTCTTCAGTCTGAACTACTTTCTCAGAACACCTAGTGCCATACCAAATGTAGCTTCAATGAGCTGCTGGAATGTTTGTTTATCTTCTGCTTCCCTCAAGAAATGTATAAATATTGCTTTCTTACATAATTCTTCCACAGCAAGCAAGTAGGTCTTAAATCTTGAAATTTATCACTCCCATGACATGGATGAATATTCCAGTGGTGAAAGAAATGGTTCTAGTGTGGATAAAGTTATATTTTTCTCAGCTATCCTTCTGATCATTGATATGTAGTCATTGACTTGTTCTTAGAATAATATAGATTATCCTCATTCTAAATCTACCATAGGTTGATATACAATTTGATAAACCATCTCAGAACTGACAAGATTTTGTATAGTCACAGATATAAATATATGAATTACAAGCAGATGGACTGCAGAAATTCACCAATGTTCCTTAGACATCATCTTCCAAACCATTAATCCTACATATCAAACAGTCTCTTAGCATCTTAATAAGGGGGTAAACCAAAGTTATATTCTTCTGCCAGTCACTTTAACCTCATCCAAAATCCTGATACAGATTCCCCTGGTTCTTGAATTGCCAAGTTAAAATGATAGTGTCTCAGAATTAGAGGAGGTTTGGCATCATAATATTCCTTAACAATGTCCTTCAATTATTGAAAGGTTTTAGTGGCTGGTGCTTCAGAGAAAGTTAGGCTCCCAATAACTGAAAACACTGCTGCTCCACAGGCTGTCAGGAGAATTAGCTGCTGCTTTTCATCTGCCACAACGTCGTTTGCTGGAAAAAAAAATGCATTCTTTCTACATACTGGGCCCAATCCCCAGTAGCAGGGTGGAGTGAGTCAAACCAAGGCATGATGTAAGAAATACTTATCCCAACTCAAGGATAACTGTTGTGAACAAGTTTCTTCAGGAACATGCCTTACTCTCATCACCATTGAAACAATTCCACAGAGATATCCTGTCACTAAATCATTCTTTATTTACATATGAAGAGTTGTTGACTCTAATACAGCATCTTCAGTGTCAGCTGTCAGAATGCCAGCATCTCTGACACTCGTTTTGTTATCTGTCAGCCAGGGCTCCCCAATTGGACCAGTTTAATAGTTCCAATCAGGGAACTCATATTCTATGATGCCCACCTGGCTGACCACATTACAATCACTACATACCTCCCCCCCTGAGTGTGAAGACATCGACCATTCATTTTTCTTGGAGAGCTCCCTGGGGCATTTTAGTACCAGGTCAGGTTCCTCCAATATGGCGTCCAATATGGACAGTGTGTAATACTTTGGAGACCACCTCTTGTGCCAGGAGTGCTGCAGTAGGATCTCATTCTCTTTTTCCCGTGGCAAAGGCACTGAGGCAGCTACATCCATTAAATCTCTGATTCAATGCTTGACCGAGACAATGAATCCATAGGTTCCACCAGCCTTTCCGACTGTTCCAAGGAGCCAAATATGTTTGCTCTTGCACCGTTTGCAAATTTGTGGCTTTTATATGGTCCACGTGCTTGTTCAGGACTGTTGCACCTACCTGAACATTATATGTCACCCGAACCTGACCTTGTGTCAAACATGCTTCTTAGCCACGCGGGGCCATTTTCATGATTCTTGACCAAACTTCATCCCTTATATTATACTGACTCTCTTACTTAGTGGAGTCTTATCTTTGGCATTGGCTTTCCTGAGGTTGTTTCACCCTCTCCCCCAGATCCGGGAAGATCAGATTTATCCTAGTGTGGGGTCTTCTCCCCATTAGCATCGCTGCCTGTGCTGTCTCTCTGGTTGCATTAGGGGTGGTCCTACAATCAAAGAAGAACCTTGACAGTTTGGTATTTAGCAAGACTGTATGCGGTTTCTGCAAGCCAGACTTCAAAGTATGGACTGCTCTTTCCTCAAGATCATTGGATGATGGGTGGTATGGAGTTGTCTTTATATGTTGAACTCCATTTAACTTTAGGATATATCCAAATTCCCTGCTTGTAGATGATGGTGCATTATCAGTGACCAACACTTCCGGTACTCTATGCGTTGAAAAACATGTGTGTAGTTTTTCTATCTCTGTCTTAGGCAAATGGACTCTATGCACATCCAGCCATTTTGAATGGGTGTCTACAATGATTTAGAAATTGACCTCGAACCTGCATAGTTAGAACATAGAACATAGAAAAATACAACGCAGTACAGGCCCTTTGGCCCTTGATGTTGCGCCGATCCAAGCCCATCTAACCTACACTAGCCCGCTACCCTCCATATGCCTATCCAATGCCTGTTTAAATGCCCATAAAGAGGGAGAGTCCACCACTGCTACTGGCAGGGCATTCCATGAACTCACGACTCGCTAAGTAAAGAATCTATTCCCAACGTCTGTCCTATACCTACCACCCCTTAATTTAAAGCTATGCACCCTCGTAATAGCCGACTCCATACGTGGAAAAAAGGTTCTCATTGTCAACCCTATCTAAACCCCTAATCATCTTGTACACCCCTATCAAGTCACCCCTAAACCTTCTTTTCCCCAATGAAAACAGCCCCAAATGCCTCAGCCTTTCCTCATACGATCTTCCTACCTTACCAGGCAACATCCTGGTAAACCTGCTCTGCACCCGTTCCAGTGCCTCCACATCCTTCCTATTGTATGGCGACCAAAACTGCACACAATACTCCAGATGCGGCTGTACCAGAGTCTTATACAACTGCAACATGACCTCAGGACTCCGGAACTCAATTCCTCTACCAATAAAAGCCAGTACGCCATATGCCTTCTTCACAGCACTATTTACCTGGGTGGCAACTTTCAGAGATCTGTGTACATGGACACACTCTGCTCATCCACACTACCAAGTATCCGACCATTAGCCCAGTACCCCATCTTCTTGTTACTCTTACCAAAGTGAATCACTTCACACTTACCTACATTGAACTCCATTTGCCACTTTTCTGCCCAGCTTTGCAGCTTATCTATGTCCCGCTGTAACCTGCCACATTATTCCTCACTGTCAATAATTCCACCGACTTTCATATCATCCCCAAACTTGCTCACCCAACCATCTAGCCCCTCCTCCAGGTCATTTATAAAAATGACAAACAGCAATGGTCCCAAAACAGATCCTTGCGGAACACCACTAGTAACTGCACTCCAAGATGAACCTTTACCATCAACTATGACCCTCTGTCTTCTTCCAGCCAGCCAATTCCTAGTCCAAACCTCTAACACACCCTCAATGCCATACCTCCGTATTTTTTGCAGTAGCCTACCATGGGGGACCTTATCAAATGCCTTACTAAAATCCATATACACCATATCTACCGCTTTACCCTCGTCCACCTCCTTAGTCACCTTCTCAAAGAATTCAATAAGGTTTGTGAGACAGGACCTGCCCTTCACAAAACCATGCTGACTATCCTTGATCACATTATTCCTATCCAGATGTTCATAAATCCTATCCCTTACAATTCTCTCTAAGACTTCGCCCACAACAGAAGTGAGACTCACCGACCTATAGTTACTAGGGTTATCCCTACTCCCCTTCTTGTACAAGGGAACCACATTTGCTATCCTCCAGTCTTCTGGCACTATTCCTGCAGACAACGAGGACATAAAAATCAAGGCCAATGGCTCTGCAATCTCCTCCCTTGCTTCCCAGAGAATCCTAGGATAAATGCCATCAGGCCCAGGGGACTTACTTATTTTCACCCTTTCCAGAATTTCCAACACCTCCTCCCTACATGTCTCAAAGCCATCCATTCTAATTAATTGTGACTCAATATTCATATCGGCAACAATGTCCTGTTCCTGAGTGAATACTGACGAAAAGTATTCATTCAGTGTCTCCCCAATCTCTTCAGCCTCCACGCACAATTTCCCACTACTATCCTTGACTGGACCTATTCCTACCCTAGTCATTCTGTTATTCCTGACATACCTATAGAAAGCCTTTGGGTTTTCCCTAATCCTACCAACCAAGAACTTTTCACGTCCCCTCCTTGCTGCTCTTAGCTCTCTCTTTAGATTCTTCCTGGGTAGCTTATAACTCTCAATCACCCCAATTGAACATTCACGCCTCATCTTTACATAGGCCGCCCTCTTCCCTTTAACAAGGGATTCCAATTCCTTATTAAACCACGACTCCCTCACACGACCCTTTCCTCCCTGCCTGACAGGTACATACTTATCAAGGACACTCAATAGTTGCTCCTTGAACAAGCTCCACATATCGATTGTGCCCTTCCCTTGAAGCCTACTTTTCCAAGCCACACATCCTAAGTCATGCCTCACCGCATCATTCCCTGTTCCCAGCTATAACTCTTGCCCTGCAGTGCACACTTATCCCTCTCCATCACTAGAGTAAAAGTCACCAAATTGTGGTCACTGTCCCCAAAGTGCTCACCTACCTCCAATTCTAACACCTGGCCTGGTTCGTTACCCAGAACCAAATCCAGTATGGCCTCACCTCTTGTTGGTCTGTCTACATATTGTGTCAGGAAACTCTCCTGCACACATTGGACAAACACCGACCCATCAAATGTACTTGAGCTATAGCTTTCCCAGTCAATATCTGGAAAGTTAAAGACCCCAAAACAACCACCCTATTACTTTCACTCTTCTCCTGAATCATCCTCGCAATCCTTTCTTCTACGTCTCTAGGACTAGTGGAGGCCTGTAGAAAACTCCTAATAGGGTGACCTCACCTTTCCTATTTCTAACCTCAGCCCAAACTACCTCAGATGGCGAGTCTTTACCCATCGTCCTTTCCACCGCTGTAATACTATCCTTGGTAAGCAATGCCACACCTCCCCCTCTTTTACCCCCACCTCTGACCCGACTAAAACATTTAAACCCTGGAATCTGCAACAGCCAATCCTGTCCCTGTTTTACCCATGTCTCCGTAATAGCCACAACATCGAACTCCCAGGTACCAACCCACGCTGCAAGTTCACCTACCTTATTTTGTATACTTCTCGCATTGAAGTTTACACAATTCAAGCCACCTTCCAGTTTACAGGCACCCTCCTTCGAGATTGATGCCATGTTCCTAACCTCCCTACACTCCAGGTCCTGCACCCTAAAGCTACAGTCTAGGTTCCCATGCCCCTGCAGAGTTAGTTTAAACCCTCCCAAAGAGCACGAGCAAACCTCCCCCCAAGGATACTGGTGCTCCTCAGGTTCAGGTGTAGACCATCCTGTTTAAAGTGGTCCCACCTTCCCCAGAAAGAACCCCAGTTGTCCAGATACCGGAATCCCTCCCTCCTGCACCATCCCTGTAGCCATACATTTAACTGTTCTCTCTCCCTATTCCTCGACTCTCTATCACGTGGCACGGGTAACAAACCAGAGACAACAACTCTGTTTATTCTAACTCTGAGCTTCCAACCTAGCTCCCTGAAAGCCTGCCTGACATCCTCACCCCTCTTCCTACCTATGTCGTTGGTGCCAATGTGGACCACGACTTCGGGCTGCTCCCCCTCCCCCTTAAGGACCCGGAAAACATGATCAGAGACGTCACGTACCCTTGCACCTGGGAGGCAACATACCAATCGTGAGTCTCTCTCGCCCCGACAAAACCGCCTATCTGTGCCCTGAACTATCGAGTCCCCAATAACTATTGCTCTGCTCTTCTCCACCCTTCCCTTCTAAGCAACGGGGACAGGCTCCGTGCCAGAGGCTTGAACCCCATTGCTTGAAAACAGAGTCTAAGGTTTACCTGGCTATTTCCATGCGTGGGGGAGCTGCTGGCAGAAATTTGTTTCATTGTTGGCAAATCTGGGCACTGCCTCACCAATGCAGCAATGTCTGCATCCAATCCCCAACACCAGCCATAGCTTCTCTCCAACATCTTCATTTTGGAAATCTCTGGACGGCCTCAATGGATTTCAGCCAGTATCTGGTAGCCACCTTTGCTCGGGACGATCAGTCTTGTTCCCCATAATAATATACCATTCTCTACTGTGAATTGGTCTTTCTGGATCCAAAAAGATTTCAATTCTGGTTGTGATGGCCCTTTGCTAACCCCATCATCATCAGTTTTTATTTCAGTTTTGATGGGACTGAACCTTTCTGCACCCAAATTCAGACATTGTCAATTGTGACTGGGGGTGTGTCTGGAAAATTTAATATCATCACAGACTCTTTCATTAAAGGTACCACCATTGGTGCATCTGTATTCACTACTCAGTCTCCCCGATGGTGTTCTAACTTGTACTTATGCACCTAGAGCCCATCGATGAATGTGGCTCTAAGCTATGGGTGTCACAACCTTGTCCTTTTAAAATAGACCTAACAGGGCTTTGTGACCCATGATGATCACAAATTTTGTCCATAAAGGTATTGGTGGAACTTGCTGAATCCAAAAAAGATCATCAATCCTTCTTTCTCTATCTGGGCATATCTGCATTAGTCAAAGCCCTGGATGCGTACAATATTGGGTGTGCCTCTCAATTGGGCCACTTACGAGCTAATACCACCACAATGCTGTATGGGAAGCATCACATGTCAATACCAGATCTTTCTTGAGATCATAATGTGCCAAAAAACCTTAGAGGAGGATAGCTGGTCTTCATTTCCCTGAAAGCTATGGCTTTGCTACGTGACCATTTCCAAGGCTGACCCTTTATTAGGAATTGATGCAAAGGTGCCATGAAGGAGATTAGATTATGTATGAACTTTCTCCCATAATTTGCCATCCCAAGAAATGACCAAAGCACCTGGACAGACATGGAAGCCAGACAGTTTTGATCGCCCTCACTTTATCATCCAATGTGTGTAACCCAGTCTTGTAGCCCAAATAGGTCACTTGGGGGGGGGGGCTGCAACTTACATTTCCCCTTCATAGATGTTTGCCTGCCTTGGAAAAACACCTTAGGGCTATGTCCAAGTTCTCTAAGTTTTCTTATTTGTTCTCCCTGTTATTAGAATGTCATCTAGATAAATGGTGACATGAAGTAGACCATGCAAAATGTTCTCCATCATCTGCTGAAAATTTAAACAGGCTGACAATACCCCAGGTGGTAGTCTCCTGTATTGGTACAGATCCTTATAGGTATTAATTGTAGCATATTTCTGGGAATCCTCACCTAACCACAATTGCAAGTATGCATGGCTCATGTTCAGCATTGTGAAAATCAGCACCCCAGCCAGCTTTCATATAAATCCTCTATACAAGGGATTGGATATTTATCCAACTGTGAAAAGCAGTTTATCATTTGTTTAAAATCCTCACAAAGGTGAACTGACCTATCGGGCTTCAAAATCGGTGTGACTGATATCTGCCTGTTCTGCAAATAATTCCTCCATTTTCCAGCCTCCTGATTTCTGTCTCTACTTTTGCTGGTAAGGCAAATGGCACTGGACAGGCCTTGCTGAATCTTAGAATAGTTTCCTAGTCAACACACAAAGTGGCCTTGGATCATCTAATAGTCCCTAAACCTTCCCAGAAGACTTCTGGGTATTTATTTAAGACTTCGCTCAAGTAGCCATTTTCTAATTGAAACATGTTGAGGCAACTAGATGAATCTCTCGCAACCAATTTCACCCCATTGAGCTTGGGCCCAAGCCTTTTATTACGATCACTGGTAACTGAACCAGTTGTTTTTCACTGGAACTAAAGTAGTACCTTAATCTATAAAAGTTCTCAGCCTAGTTGAGGTCTTGCGCAAACATAATGGCTAGAGACCAGAGTGAGTTTTGTTAAAAACTGGTTCTGCGACACAGCTGCACCAGTATCAACCTCCATTAGAACTGCATGCCCAATTAACCAGATATTTATCTTGATTGGTTCTAATTTGGATGTTGATAAGCAATGTAACTTAACTGTTCCAAACCAGATGTAGGTAGACTTTCCAGGGTGTGAGCTTCCCTGGATCTTGCCAATGAGTTCTTTTACTCAGTTTAACTCTAATAAGACTCTGTAGCCACCTCGAGTCTCCATACCAATCACAATCACTTGCTGGCCTGAATCCTGAAAAAAGTTATAACCATTTGGCTGAGGTTTGGCTTTTTTTTGTGGGCTGACATAGAGTCCCTCTGTTCAGGGTATATCCTGAGTGAGGCTATGTAATTGCTTGCACTCAAGTGGTGTTCTCCAAGCTCAGTCAGACTGGCAAGGGTACCCGGTTTCATTAAAATACTCTGCAGCTCATATGCTCCACTTGCCACATTTTCAAATGGTAAAGCCAATTGTCAAACCTGTTTGAAGTCCAGTTGGGCTTCAGCTAGTAGGCACTTTTGCATAGTTGTATCATTAATCCCATAATTCAAATGGTCTCTTAGCAGTCATTAAGGGTTAAACCAGTAATATGCTTCTGCCAGTAACCTTGACCTCATCAAAAATTCTGATACAGATTTCCCTGTTCCTCAAATTGCCAAGTGAAAATGTTAACGGGTCAGAATTAGGGTCATAATATTCCTTAATGATGTGCATCAACTATTGAAAGGTATTAGTATCTGGTGCTTCAGGGAAAGTTAGGCTCCTAATAACTGAGAAAACTGCTGCTCCACAGGCTGTCAGGAGAACTACTCGTTGCTTTTCATCTGCCACAATATCATTTTCTCAAAAAAACATGTTCTTTCCACATACTGGGCCCAGTCCTCAACTGGGCAGGGCAGAATAAGTCAGGCTTCCCAAACAAAGACATGATGTAAGAAATACTTACCCCAACTCAAAGATGACTGTTACAAATGGGTTTCTTCAGAAACATGCTTTACTCTTATCCCCACTGAAATAACTCCACAAACTCCGGTATCCTGTCACCAAGTCACCCTTTATTTACACATGAAGAGTTCTTGACTCTAGTACTACTTCTTCAAGGTCAGCTGTTAGAGTGCCAGGATGTCTGACACTCTTCTTCTTATCTGTCAGCCAGGACTCTTGGATTAACAGCCTCAATCAGGAAACTCATATTCTGTGAGTCTAGCTGGCTGACCTCATTATAATCACTATATCCAACATCCTTAAATTCATGTATACGCTCCTCCCTTCTCACACTTTTATCCAAGATGAAGTTGCTTTAAACACCTTCCCCTATTCTAATCTCACCTTATATGTCTTTGCCTCAGCGGCTTAGATTTTGTTTGAAATGAAATCATTAAAAAATCTCCAAATTAGAATCTACTTTTTTGCTGGCATGCAACTAAATGCAATGACATGTTACGGCAACTTTCATGTGCTGTAATGTCTGCAGGTGCTTCACAAGATAGTAATTACACTGTCTCCACACTGTGGCTGATTCAGGAGATGCCAATTCTCTGGAATTCTGCAAAAGGAAACTGAACATGTAACTTATCATGTTGTGGAGCAGTACATGTCTATGTAAATAACACATTTGCAATAGGATCTTGGTGGGCTGGTTACAATTACTTTTGGGGTCTTCGCTGTGGAATTATCTGGAGTATTACTTTTCAGCTGTTACTTTATTTCCCACGTAAAGACATGACTGTGGGAGGGAGGAAAGATTCTGAGGGGGTCCATTCAGTCTTGGTGCTACAGACAGTGTAAGGGAAGATCTCATGACTCATTATATTATGAACCTTCTAAAAATATTTTTCAAAACTATGCAATTGGCTTTTAAATACCTGCTGCAAATCATGTGACCTTTGACATTTGACCTAAATCCAAATTAGCTGTGGTGAATCTCAAAGGGGTTAAATCATAGCATAGGATATTGCAATCAACATAAACATCTGCTCTATTTTGGGAAAAGAAATTGCACTTGTAAAAATTATATAGCGGGACAAGCATGCTTTCTGTTTGACTTTGAAAAATCACCAAATGCTGTTTTGTGCTGGTTCAACCAGAAAGCTATTGAATCAACAGGTCAGTTATTTGGAATGACACCAGAATCACCTTGATAGCATATCAGCACTAGGTGACCAGGTCACTAGAATAGTTGCAGTCCACACTGTAGGAGAAGGGAGAGGATAGAGAACTCTAGGATCGAGCCCACTGCGAATGATATACTGCGGCTGAAAGCCTGCAGCTGGCTAATAAAGCACTAATGTAAGTTTACTAACTCTGAGAAGTTGTACAATCTAAAAAAAATTCCTGCTTTCCCAAATATAAAGCATTCCAAATGGAATAGTCCTCATTACTGATCTCTATTTAGTGTGGGATCAGTGCCAAGAAGGGGGCATGGGGTCCAAACTTATGATTAATGGGTGAGAGTGAGACATTGCTGCAGTATAACTCATGATGGATAAAGATGGATAGAGCAATGTAAATTCTCATGGCTAGAGATAACAATATTACTTATGACCAGCCAATAGACCTAATTGTCTTTTGCAATCCTTGTTTCACAGTTGTGGTCAAGCCATGATAAATGACAGATGTAAGAGCATGTTCTGGTTTTTCTTTTAGAAATCAAATGAAAGACACTCTTCAAATAAATCATTTAGTGTGTGGTACAAAATGAAAGCCTTTTTCTTCTCCTTCTCTCTCATTGACCTCTGAATGGGAAATAACTTTGAAAAATACATTTGGAAAGCCAGCTGTTCGCCAAACCTCACTTTTCATTTGCATGGAAAGCTTGGAAGGTATCCAAATTCATTCCTGCAGTAAATTTAATTATTCATTAGAAATAGCATGCCAGAGGACTGGTGTATAACTTGAATAATACTTTCACTTATGAAGGGAATAGGATATTACTAGGGAACTATAGACCAGTCAACTTAATATTTGTGGTATGATAAATAATAGATTCCCTACTTTAGGCAAAAATATCCAGAAACCAAACTAAATTAATGAATACTCAGCCTATATTTCAAATGAGAATGTTATGGTTGACAAACCTCATTGAATTTTTTGAAGAGGTAACAAATAGTGTAGCCTGGATAATGCAGCAGATGTATTTTATACAGATTTCCAAAATGCCAATAATAAGGTGTCGTAGAATCAATTACTAAGTTGTCAGGGGACAAGTATAGATTTTATAGCGATTTGGTTTTAAGACAGAAAGCTTGGAATAGAATAAGGCTTAGCTATTCAGAGTAACAGAGGGTGGGAAATAGGATCACACAAGGATTAGTGGTTGGACATCACCTTAAGCATAGGATTAGTGATGCTTTGCTTTAATAATATAAGAGCTTGATTAGATTGCACATGGAGTATCCGTAGCTCTAGTATCCTTATCTCAGGAGAGATATTATTGCCATAACGGGAAAGCAATGAATGTTCACTAGACTTACTCTTGGAATGATGGGTCTGTCCTATTAAGAGAGATTAGGAAAACAGGCCATGTATTGTCTAGAGTTGCGAAGGAAGTAAAGTGATCTTATTGAAACATACAAAATGCTTAAAGGAAGAGTCAGGGTAGATGCAGATCAAATGTGTCCTTGGGTTGGTCGAGTCTAAAATCAAAGAGCACAATTTTAAACTAATGGGGATGTCACTTAGATCCAAGATGGGGAGAGATGTGAATGTTTGAAATTATCTAGATTAGATTACTTACTGTGTGGAAACAGACCCTTCAGCCCAACATGTCCACACCGACCCACCAAAGCGCAACCCACCCAGACCCATTCCCCTAAATTTACCCCTTCACCTAACACTACGGGCAATTTAGCATGGCCAATTCACCTAATCTGCACATTTTTTGGACTGTGAGAGGAAACCGGAGCACCCGGAGGAAACCCACGCAGACACAGGGAGAATGTGCAAACTTCACACAGACAGTCGCCTGAGGCTGGGAATTGAACCCGGGTCTCTGGGGCAGCAGTGCTAACCACTGTGCCACCTATCTATCACAGGTAGAGATTGATAGACTCCCGAATACTAATGGCATACATGATTATTGGGTTAGGGTGGATAAAAGATATTGAAGTGTTCAATCAGCCACGATCATACTGAAAGATGGGCTGGCTTCATGGGCTGAATAGTCAACTTCAGTTCCTATGGACCACTGCTTTGCACCATTTACATTAACTATGAAGACTTTGCAGATGGTATCAAGTTAAGGGGAGGGGTGTAAGGTGTGGCTATTTAATCAATACTGAGGAAAACAACAACAGATTATAAGAAAACATTTTTAAAAAAACCTTCAGTCTGGGCATATACTTAGCATTATATTTTGCTAAGATAAACTGGAATGTCTAACAGACAAAAGAATCTAATGGAGAGAAGAACAAAGGATCTCAGAGTACGAATATATGGATTACTGAAAGTAGTAATGCAAGTCAATGTGGCCACAAGAAAGAAAACCAAGCTACTTTTATCGAGATAGCATTGAAAAGTAGAGGAATTATACCAAGCTTGTATTGTATTTTGGTGACACTGTTGAGAGGATGCTATGCAAGCATGGTTGCTATATTTTGAAAATTGAATCATTACCCATGATGCAAGAAGCCCCCACATGTTCAGAGCTGGTCCATGAGGTCAGCAGACCAGAATAGGACAGGCTGCAGGTAGTGTCTACACATGTGCAGTGATATCAACTTTGGCACATGCATTGATGATGAGGGGGCCACGAATGGTGGGGGATAGGGTGAGTTGAGGGATGAGGGACAGGTGAAGGTTGGAGCTGAAGAAACTGAAATTCCTCTGGGATTGGGAATGGGAGCAGGAGCAGTAGGCAGTCCTGCACTGGATATTAGTGGAGTGCAGGAGAGGAGGCCAGCATTGGGAGCCAGGTTATGTTTTGTGCAGAAGTAAGGGGATGCCTTAGGTTGGATTGCATTTTTTTATTTTTAAAAAACATTATAAGATTTGAAGAACTTTTCAGAACACTTTTGAGTCTGCCTGTTGCTTTCCTTCACTTACTAGTGATATTGGCTTTTTCTTTATGCATGCACACTCTGTGCCACCTACAGGTGGGACTTATACAAATGACAGTCTTTTCAAAAAGATACAAGAGGTGATGGAAAGAATGGTAAAGACTTTGCAGTGCTGGTACCAGAAAATCAAGGTTACACATCTCAGGAAAAGCCAAACAGGTTGTGCCTCTTTTCACTTGAAAGGGGAAGGCTTGAGGAGTGGCCCGACTTTGATTATTAAAATTATGGTAATTTTTGATAGAGAAGATACAGAGTTATTGTTCCCAGTTGTGCAGAACAGTAAGTCTGGGCATCATCAAAATGACATAGGCACCATCAAAATGACACAGTCACCAAGAAATCAAATAGAGAGTAGCGAAGAAATGTCCTTACCCAGAGTTTGACAACAATATAGAATTCACAACCACAATGAATGATTGAGGCACATCATATTGCAGCTAAGGGAAG
This sequence comes from Hemiscyllium ocellatum, assembly GCF_020745735.1. Taxonomy (NCBI): domain Eukaryota; kingdom Metazoa; phylum Chordata; class Chondrichthyes; order Orectolobiformes; family Hemiscylliidae; genus Hemiscyllium; species Hemiscyllium ocellatum. The sequence continues at coordinate 60,434,099 of NC_083415.1, forward strand.
GCTGTGTATGCTCATGACAGAAGAGGGATTAGAGGGTTATTCTGATGGAGGTAGATAATAGAAGGTGAGTGGAGGCTTGAGTTGAACATTAATGTTGGCCTGGGTTTTTAAAAAAATAATCTGCTGTTTTCTATTTAATTTAGTTTAATTCATTCTGACTTCTGCTATGTTAAGGTTTGGAAAAACAAATTACTGAAGGTTTTTAAAAGATTAAACTGTGCTTCATACATTTCATAAATGCATATTATTGTTTTTTAGTTATTTGAACACTGCCTCCTTTCTATATGTAGTAAGGCATTGGCCCCAGGGGCTGCATAGTTACAAGCCTCCAAATTACACTGGTGATTATTGTATGAATGCCTCATATGTTTGAATTAATTGCTTTGTTTGCTATTTTAAAGAAAGCAAACTTTACAACCGCTAATTTAAACAGACAAATGACTCTTGTCAAAATAGTCGACTCTGATATTTGACTAGAATGCATTAAGCATTTACTGGAAATAATTGCATAGCACAATTCATGTTTTAGGCAATTGTTATATTAGTTTGGAGCCTGAGGAAATGAAGCTGTTTCATATGACTTCCTGTCAATGTATTCAATATAAACAAGTTTTACAGTACATTGAAGCTGTGCCTGAGGATGAATTGGTTACTGATTTACTCATGTCTTCAATGAAACATGGAGAAGTATATGGGAAGTTTGACTCTGATCCTTTCTACTTGATAAATTAATTGCCACATTTGATTTGTGCCTTTGATGACCTCAAAATCTTTCTAAATTGTTTATTACACAATTCAGTGGATTAGAACTGTCATAGATTTAACATAGTTATAAAGCAGGAGCCAGCTTATTCACAACAAAATCCTCATGAACACCAATGGCCACATAATCTTCTCCTCTCTCAGAATGTTTATTGGAGGGACATAGATTGATGTACAGGGAAAACGTCTTTGCTCTTTGTAAACAGTGCTGTGTGAATTATTACATACACCCAAGAAGGTAATCAGGACATGGTTCAATATAGCATCAACTGAACCAATCTAAAACACACTCAAAACAGAATCAAAGTAGATTAACACACTGAACGCAAAAGGATATTAGTTATAGTGATCCAGAGAGTGACATTATAGCTAGTGAGCTAATGAGTCCAGATGTAATAACATCTCAGAACAAAAAAACTAGGTACAGATATTTTCTAATTGATCTGTTCAGAAGTGTTATTACACACCTCTGGAGCGGATGAGAGTTAAACTCAGGCTCAGATGTAGGACATGACCACTGGACCATAAGAGCCCCACCGATATCAATATAGTAAGTTATTAAGCAGGTGATCAGAGTTAATTGAGTAATTAACTGACTGGTTTTATATATATATAGCGCAAGTTCCCTCCCTCTCTCTCACATTTATAATCTGCGTTGCCCATAATAGGCTTTGCATGTGAATTAATCAATTGGGAAATGGGTGATTTACTGGTGAAAGATAAAATAAGTAATATGGGTGATTTAGTGGTGGGAAAAGAAAACATTTGCTATGGTATAAAAGCATCTATGAATATATATTTTATATATTGAAAATGACTGACTAGGCAGGATCCTTGTGTTGCAATGGTAATGTCCTGATCTTTGGGTCAGGAGACCCAACTTCAAATCCAATCAGTTCTGGAGGTGTATAATAACATCTTTGAACAGGGTTTTCAGAAAACAAAAATACGACTGGGTACTGAAGGCTGTTACAGCACAGTGGTAGTATCCCTATCTCTGATCCAGAAGATCCCTGGGTTAAAGTACCACCAGCCCCAGATTGATTTAAAACACAAGATCGAGTAGATGGTCCCGCGGAGGGGGGGGGGGGGCGGCATTATCGCTGCCTTTAACATTATTTTAATTTAATTTACTCCCTTCTCATTAATTTTTGTCATTGTTACACAGCCCTAGTGGGCAGTGTTTGTTATTTCTTCATTGTTGCCCGGATTTTGACCCAGTGACACTCAAAGAACAGCAGTATATTTCCAAGTCAGAATGAAGAGTGACTTGGCGGGGAACTTGCAGGGGCTTGTGCTCCCATGTATCTGCTGCCCTTGTCCTTCTAGATGGTTACAATGACAGGTTTGGAAGGAGTTGTCTAAGGAGCCTTGGTGAATTTCTGCAGTGCATCTTGTAGATCATATGCACTGCTGCTACTGAGCGTCAGTGATGAAGGGAATGAATGCTTGTGATATGATGCTCCCCACCAGGCTATTTTATTTTAATTGGTATTAACCTTCTTCGGCATTGGGCGTGTAATAGACCAGACCAGACCATCACCACGTCTCTCAACCAAAGAATGGGAAAGAGATAGCCTAGATCCAAACCTTTATGTATATTTAAAGGCAAGTGTTAAGATGCTTTGTTCCAGATGTGATTCCTTGGTCCACCATTAGTCTTTAATCAAAACAAATGTTTTTTCTTACAACACAGGCAAAATACAAATAAAAGAATTGCCTGTATTGAAATACTTGTCAAGATGATGTATTTTTTAAACACTAACCATCAACTGCTCTAATATATTATGATTTGGAGATGCCGGTGTTTGACTGGGGTGTACCAAGTTAAAAATCATACAATACCAGGTTATAGTCCAACAGATTTAAGTGGAAGCACTAGCTATCTAAGCGCTGCTCCTTCATCAGGTGTTTGTGGAACATAAGATTATAAGACACAGAATTTGTAGCAAAAGTTTACAGTGTGATGTAACTGAAATTATATATTGACCTGGATTGATTACGTCTCGCATTTGTTAGAATGACCACATTGATTTCAGTTCTTTCATATGTAAATCGCAAAACTTTTCTTTAACAAGTTACATTCTCAAGTGAACTTTAACAATTGGTGTCTGTCAACTCAGATAATGTACTGAAGGTGTGAATTCCCTTGCGTGATACTATCTGCGCCACAATGTTTAGACTGATGCTAATGTAAAAAAATCACACACATGCACCCACTCTCTCACAGATGCTTACAATCCCCCACCACCGCCCCATACACACACACACATGTGCACATATAAGTTTATGAGGTGAATTTGTACTTGCAGTTACATTTTACTTCACTCAAAAACTGCATGAATCCATGTAAGATTCTGTAAATTCATTTTTCTGGATGAGAATCGGTCTAAACATTGTGGCACAGACAGTATCACACAGGGGAACTCACACCTTCAATACATTATCCTCAGCTGACAGACACCAATTGTTAAAGTTCACTTGAGAATGCAAGTTATGAGAAAAGATTTTGCGATTTACATATGAAAGAACTGAAACCAACGTGGTCATTCTAACAAATGAGAGACTTAACAAACTATCCAGGTTTTTTTCAATATAATTTCAGTTACATCACACTGTAAACTTTTGATATAAATTCTGTGTCTTACAATCTTATGCTCCACAACCACCTGATGAAGGAGCAGCGCTCTGAAAGCTACTGCTTCCAATTAAACCTGTTGGACTATAACCTGGTGTTGTGTGACTTTTAACTTTGTTCTAATATAGACAGGAGCCCACAAACACACTTTTTGGCAAAGACCCAATTCAGCAAAACAGTTAAGGTTCTTACACACTGTCTCTCTTCAGTCCAGAAGGAAGAAACAATTTGCCCTTTTTGAATTTTAATAGTAAACCCCACTGTCTAAGACTTCACTCTAGCAGCTTAGAAAGAAAGCTTTGAGCTTGACGGCCAGCAGAAACCTTCTCACAAACCAAAAGCAAGACTAAAGACCTTGCTGGTTTAGGTGAGACCTGGCCCTGCCCACTCATGATTCTTTTCATTCAAAAAAATTACCCAGGGATAACTCCAAACTATTTACTAACTATCTATCTGTAGCAGTAATTCTAACACCACTGTGACAACACTCCTCTACAGGAGGAACAAGTTAGATTTAGGGTAGGGCTGCATTCATATAGACAAGTGGGACGTATCTCACAGCACTCATGACTTGTACCTTGTTGATAGTTACTGGGAAACAGGAGGTGAGTTACTTGCTGCAGGGCTTTTAGCCTTTGATCTGCTCTTGCAGCCACAGTACTTATATAGCAAGTCCAGTTCATTTTCAGGGAAATGAGAGAGGAAATGGCTGAGGCCTTAACAGTTTTCTTTGCAGCATCCTTGAATATGGTTGAGGTCCCAGAGGACTGGAGAATTGCTAATGTTGTCCTCTTGTTTCAGAAGGGTAGTAAGGATAATCCAGATAATTATAGACCAGTGAGCCTGATGTCAATGGTAGGGAAGCTGCTGGAGAAGATACTAAGGGATAGGATCTATTTATATTGTGGAAGAAAATAGGCTTATCAGTGATAGGCAGCATGGTTTTGTGCAGGGAAGGTCATGTCTTACCAACTTAATAGAATTCTTTGAGGAAGTGACAATGTTGATTGATCGGGAAAAGGCTGGACTTCAGTGAAGTGTTTGATAAGGTTCCTCATGGTAGGCTGATGGAGAAAGTGAAGTTGCATGGGGTCTAGGGTGTACTAGCTAGATGGATAGAGGACTGGCTGGGCAACAGGACACAGAGAGGAGTAGTGGAAGGGAGTTTCTCAAAATGTAGAATTGTGACCAGTGGTGCTTCACAGGGATCTGTGCTGGGACCACTGTTGTTTGTGATCATCATAAATGATCTGGAGGAAGACATAGGTAGTCTGATTAGCAAGTTTGCAGACGACACTAAGATTAGTGGAACTAGCAGATAATGAAGGGGACTGTCAGAGATTGCAACAGAATGTAGATAAATTGGAGAGTTGGGTGGAGAAGTAGCAGATGGAGTTCAATCGGGCAAAATTTGGAAGTTACAATTCCAAAGCAAACTATACAGTAAATGGAGAAGTCCTGGGGAAAATTGATGTGCAGAGAGATCTGGGTGTTCAGATCAATTGTATATTGAAGGTGGCAATGGAGGTCGATAGAGTGGTCAAGAGGGCATATGGCATGTTTTCCTTCATTGGACAGGGTATTGAGTGCAAAAGTTAGCAGGTCATGTTAAATTGTATAGGACTTTAGTTCGGCCAAATTTGAAAGACTGCATACAGATCTGGTTGCCACATTACTAGAAGGATGTAGATGCTTTGGGGAGGGTGCAGAGGAGGTTCTCCAGGATGTTGCCAAGTATGGAAGGTGTTAACTATGAAGAGAGGTTGAGCAGATCCGGATTATTTTGTTTATAAAGATGGAGGTTGAGAGGGGATCTGATTGAGGCATACAAATCATGGGAAGTATAGACAGGCTGGATAGCAAGAGCTTTCCCAAAGTAGGCGACTCAGTTACTTGGGGTCACAAATTCAAGGTGAGAAGGGAAAAGTTTAAGGGAAACATGCATGGAAAGTTCTTTACACAGAGGGTGCTGGGTGCCTGGAACGCGTTGCCAGTGGAGGTGATAGAAGCGGCATGCTAGCGTCATTTAAGATGTATCTACACAGATACATGAATGGGCAGGGAGCAGAGGGATACAGATCTTTAGAAAATAGGTGACAAGTTTAGATAGAGGATCAGACTTGGAGGGTCAAAGGGTCTGTTCCTGTGCTGTTATTTTCTTTGTTCTGGACAATGTTAATACTATAGTGGTTATAGTACTCAGTGATGATAATGCCAGTGAAAAGGGCGATGGCTAGATTCTTTCATGTTGGAGATGACTGTTGCATGGCACAAATATTACTTGTCACTTGGTCAGTTAACTCCTGAGTATTGTCCAGGCCTTGCTGCATTTGGGATTGGACTGCGTCAGTATCTTAGGAGTCGCAGAAGATACAGAACATGGTGCAAATATCAGCGAATAACACCCCTTCATCTGATCTTGCAGTGGAATGTAGATAATTTCTGAAACTGCTAAAATAGTCAGGCCTAGGATTTGTACTGCAATAACTCCTGTAGAGATGTCCTTGAGACAGATGACTGACCTCCAACAACCCTCAACCATCTTTCTATGTGCCCAGTATGACTCCAATCAGCAGGCAGTTATGCCCCGATTCACATTGATTCAAATTTTGCTCAGTCTCCTTGATGGCACATTTAATCAGATAAGTCTTGATGTCAAGGGCAGTCACTCCAACCTCACCTCCAGAATTCACTTCTTTTGTCCATGTTGAACTAAGCTTGTAATGAGGTCAGAGGTTGGTTGAACCTGGTGGAAACCAAACTGAGCATCAGTGAGGTTATTCATGAGCAAGACTTGATAGGACTGCAAATTACACTTTCCTTCACTTTACTGATGACTCTACTTGTGAAGATTTGTCATGCTTTTTTGTGTACAGGGCATAACTGAGCAATTTTCCACATCTTTGGATAAATCTCAGTATCTTAGCTGTACTAGAATAGTTTAGTTAGGGAAGTGACAAGTTATGGAACACATGTGTTCAGTACTATTGACTGAATGTTGTCAAGGACTATAGCCTTTGTAGTATTTGGTGCCTCCAATGTTCCTTGATATCATGTATATTGAATAGAATTAGCTGAATACGAAAGCTGGGCATGTCCAGAGGCCATGATGGATCATGCACTTGGGGGCACCTCTGGCTGAAGCTTATTACAAGTATTTCAGCCTTTTCTTTTGCACTGATGTGATGGGTTCTCCCTTCATTGAAGATAATGATCTTTGTGGTGCCACCTCCTCCAGTGAGTTATTTCATTAGCCACCACTATTTACAATTGGATGTGGCAGGAGGGCAAAGCTTAGATCTTATCTGTTAGTTGTGAAATCACAAAGATTTTGTATTGACTATCACAGAGTCAATGTGATAACAAAAGTAGACTCGTATCTTAATCTAAGATTGGAGGACTACATTAAAAGGATTATGATGTGGAGGTGCTGGTATTCGATGGGGTGGAAAAAGTCAAAGGTCACACGACACCAAGTTATAGCCCAACAAGTTTATCTGAAATCACAAGCTTTTGGAGTGATGTACCTGAGAAGGCCATTTACACTAAGTGACTAAACCGTTTGATTGGTTAAAAAAACTAATTTGGCTAAGAGTGAATTTGCGAAAACAAAAGTGAGTTTTTTTGGGCATACTCTGGGACAGAGTCAAGTAACACCTAGAGAAATGAAAGTGATGATTATTTTGGATCTTTCCTGCATAGAACAACCAGAACATTTTGCAATATATTGGCATCAGAGTTCGTTTGACAACTTAAACTGTGCTGACAACCTCACCAGTTTTAGCACCATTAAATTATGGGGAATAATTCAAACTGAATGTTGATAACAGCAACATTGGCATGGATGCTGTTTTACTACAAGATGATGAAACGGGGATCGAACTGCCTGTCAGTTATTTCTCAAAGGATATATTTGACAGTTGAAAAAAAGACAGTCATGTGTTGGATCTACATCACTTTAAAATCTACATTTTTTTACAATGCTGAATAAACTTTTTAATGCACACCACATCCCTTTGATTTTAGTTTGGAGAAACTGCAAGATAAGAACTTACGATTCTTTCAATGGAACTTAATCATCCAGCCTTATAATTTAAAAATTATTCATGTGCTTGGAAGAGAAAATGTTGTTGTGGGCATCTTTTCAGGAGAATAAATGAGAAGGATCAAATGCTGTGTTCCAAATGTCACATACCTCCTGGTGTAGTTTGGTGTCAAATGTTGCTTATGTAATTCTTTAAAATTCCTGTGGAAATTTTGCTAAGTTTAAGTTGCTATGTGAATACAAGTTATTGTGGCTGCTCTCAGCACAAAGATTATAATGTTGAAAATCACTAATGTATGGATGTACCTTTCACACAAACGTTATGTGGATTACAGGGTTTTGAGAAAGAAGATCACCACCATCTTCTCAAAGGCAATTAGAAATGGACAACAAATGTTAGCCTTGATGCTACAATCCTATGAAGAAAATCTATAAACCCTCATCATACATATGATCATAACCACCTGACAGTTCAAACAATAACATATGAAAGACAAACAGGTGTAAAGGACCCTTTTTCCGTCATTCTATGCCCAAAAGAAACATTGCAATGCCTCATGAATCTCAATGAAAAAGGAAATGAGACACTGGAAATATCTTTATGAAGAAAATCCATCAGTGGAAACTGATCACAAATCATCAGTGACCATTTTAAAAGACTTTTTGAAAAATACAGCTGAGGATTCTCTTGGTTTGGCGGGAATGTCTCTTGTAAGAAATGTAAGAGTTGGCAAGATTGGAGTGAAGAACTCATGCACATTCTGAAGTTTTTATCTGGATGAACAGCAGCTGTTGTAAAATAAAATACTGGGTGCTCAACACAGTCAAAAACCTTTTCAGATACTCATAAGTGTGAACTCTTTCTCATTTACGTAATTATATTTGCACAGCAAAATATGTTAAACAACCACTGTAAGATATTTCCTGACAAACAGGGGAATCATAGAATCCCTACAGGGTGGAAACAGGCCCAACAAGTCCATACTGACCCTCCAAAGAGTAACCAACCTAGACAAATTCCCTTACCCTATTACTCTACATTTCCCTGACTAATGCACCAAACCTACATATCCCTGAAGACTGTAGGCAATATGGCCCATTCACCTAACCTGTACATCTTTGGACTGTGGGAGGAAACTGGAGCACCCGCACAAAACCCACACACACACTGGGAAATGTGCAAACTCCACACAGACAGTTGCCTGAGGCTGGAATTGAACCTGGGTCCCTGGTGCTGTGAGGCAGTAGTGCTAACCATTGATCCACCATGCAGTCCATAAGCCAGCCACTTAACCAGAAATGAGTCTTACCAAGTCAAGGCTCTTGTAGTTTATTGTATGCCAGCAATCAGATACAAGTTAGATTATTTTAGACAACAGTGATGAACCGCTTTCTTTAAATACTGAGAACTACATGGTGTAGGTATGCCCACTGTGCTATTAGAAACCACATCCCCAGAATTTGGCCGAGTAACAGTAAAGGAAAAGCAATATAGATTCAAAACAATTTGAAACTTTCCATGCATCTGCTGCCTTGCCCTGTTAAGTGGTAGGGATCACAGATTTAGAAAGTCACTGAGATATCTGGTTGTCATGGACGAGTTGGACCGAAGGGTCTGTTTTCATGCTGTACAGCTCTATGACTGTATGAAGTAGTCTTGGTGACTTACTGCAGTACATCTTGTAGATGGTACACAAAGCTGCCATTGTGTGCCGGCATTGGTGGGAGTGAATTTTGGGGCAGAGAATGGGGTGCCCATTATGCTGGCTACTTGGTTCTAGATAATGTCAAGTTTCTTGACTGGTGCTGGATTTGCAGTCATTCATGCAACTGGACAGTATTTCAGTATACTCCCAAATTGTGCTTTAAAGATGGAGGGTAGACTTGTGAGTTTGCAAATGAGTTAGTTTAGGGTTCTTAGTCTTTGATCTGCTCTTGTAACTACAGCGTTTGCAGAGGAATCTCGATTATCGAATTTCGGATTATCCGAAGAAAATCTCAAGGTCCCGCTAGAAATATTACCTCAAAGAGGTGTTTCAACACTGATCGCGTCTTTAGCTTGCAATGATTAAAAATGAATTCGGCTTACTAAAATGCTGCTGAGAACAGTGCTGAACATCGATGGGACCCCAGACACAGTCTCCAAATGGCTAACCACCCACCCTCTCTCTCACTCTCTCTCTTCCCACACTTTCCCTGGAGTTCTGCATAGAGGCATACCCTAAATCCCCCTTCCACAGATCGTCTCTTCAATATTATCCTGTACAGGGCAAAGATGGAACCTGTCAAAAAGCTGCAGTAAAAAGTGGTGTGTGTGTACGCGCTATTTTGAGACTCACCATCCTCCTCAAAGGAAGCAGCGGTCTTACTGTTGGTGTCCAGTCCGGCTTCCCTGGAGAAGCGGGAATGGGGCGGACGGGGGCCCTCACAGGTGCTGATGGGGAGTGGGAGCGGGGACTCACGCCCGGTGTGCTGCTGCCTAGTCTCCTGAACTGGGAGCAGACTGAGCAATTGAACTGATAGTGGAGGGAAGGGAGATGCTTAGAAATGCTGCGGGTCCCTTACACACAAGTGTGCGTCTGCTCAGAAACAAATCCTGAGACAGAGAGAGGGAGCAAGGTAGGCAGAGCGAGGAAAAAGGAAGCTTCAGAAAACTCCGAGCCCCAGAGGAGATGCATTGAATCAATTAACCGAATAATCAATTATCTGAACGAAATAGTGCCCGCCCATGTCATTCCGATAATCGAGGTTCCTCTGTATATAGCTAGACCGGTTTAGCTTCTAGTTATTAGTAGCTCCCAGGATTCTGATAGTGAACTTCAGTAATGGTAATGTCTTTGAACATCATAGAGGTCTACAGCACAGAAAAAAAATCCTTCAGCCTATTGTGTACATACCAATCAAAAACAAACAATGGGAGAGATGGCTGGATTCTCTCTCTCATTGGTGATGGTCACTGCCTGAGTGTTATTTACCTGTGGTGAAGGTTGATCATAAAATTATTATTTAGAGAATTAGGCTCCAAAGTGGAAAAAAAATTGATTTAACTGTCAGTTCTGTGAACGACCAAAGCACAATTTTTCAAAAGGTCAGAAACTCATTTTCAACAATGAGTTGAAAATAGCATTTTCAAGGAGTCATATGATTTGACATAAATGATTTGTAAACCACCCATTGAGATAATTGTTAAGATGTTTGCTGTCTTGAATTTTATAACACAAGTTTTTCAACAGGCAAGGTAGATAAAAGGGAACCTGCGGATATATAATATTTAGATTTCAAAAGGTATTCAATAAGATTTAATAGGTAGCTTTTAGGATGGCAAAATGTAGCCAGTGTAATGCAACAGAGATTAATATTGTTGTCTCAATGGTTTACAATCTATGCTAATGACTTAGAGGAAGGGACTTAGTTTTTTGCATCAAAATTTGCTAGTGATAGACATAGATGGAAAAACAAATTGTGGGGAGGACACACGTGTCTGCAAAGAGATATAGATAAGTTAACTGAGTGAGCAAAAGTTTGGCAATAAAGTATAATGTGCGAAAATTATTCATTTGGTAGAAAGATTAGAAAAGTAGAATATTATTTAAATGGAGAGCGACTACAGAATTCTATGATACATAGGGGCCTTTATATCTTCATACAGGAATCACAAAACACACATATGTGTGCAGCCATAGCAAGTAATCAGGAACACAAATGGCACATTGACCTTTTTCACAAGCGGTGGCAGTGATAGTTCAGTAGAAAAGTGCAAAAGTGTTGTTGCAACTCTGTAGGTCATTAGTGAAACCAAACCTAATGTATTATGTACAGCTTTTATCACTTAATTTAAGGATTGATAAATCAACTTTGAAATCACAGCTGAAAATGTGTTGCTGGTCAAAGCACAGCAGGCCAGGCAGCATCTCAGGAATAGAGAATTCGACGTTTCGAGCATAAGCCCTTCATCAGGAATGAGAGAGAGTAGCCAAGCAGGCTAAGATAAAAGGTAGGGAGGAGGGACTTGGGGGAGGGGCGATGGAGGTGGGATAGGTGGAATTCCGCCACCTCCAAACGGACCCCACCACCAAGGATATATTTCCCTCCCCTCCCCTATCAGCGTTCCGCAAGGACCACTCCCTTCGTGACTCCCTCGTCAGAACCACACCCCCCACTAACCCAACCTCCACCCCCGGCACCTTCCCCTGCAACCGCAGGAAATGTAAAACTTGCGCCCACACCTCCTCCCTCACTTTCCTCCAAGGCCCCAAGGGAGCCTTCCATATCCGCCACAAGTTCACCTGTACCTCCACACACATCATCTATTGCACCCGATGTGGCCTCTTCTATATTGGTGAGACAGGCCGCTTACTTGCAGAACGCTTCAGAGAACACCTCAGGGACGCCCAGACCAACCAACCCAACCACCCCGTGGCTCAACACTTTAACTCTCCCTCCCACTCCACCGAGCACATGCAGGTCCTTGGACTCCTCCACTGGCAGAACATAACAACACGACGGCTGGAGGAGGAGAGCCTCATCTTCCGCCTGGGAACCCTCCAACCACAAGGTATGAATTCAGATTTCTCCAGTTTCCTCATTTCCCCTCCCCCCACCTTGTCTCAGTCGGTTCCCTCAACTCAGCACCGCCCTCCTAACCTGCAATCTTCTTCCTGACCTCTCCACCCCCACCCCACTCCGGCCTATCACCCTCACCTTGACCTCCTTCCACCTATCCCACCTCCATCGCCCCTCCCCCAAGTCCCTCCTCCCTACCTTTTATCTTAGCCTGCTTGGCTACTCTCTCTCATTCCTGATGAAGGGCTTATGCTCGAAACGTCGAATTCTCTATTCCTGAGATGCTGCCTGGCCTGCTGTGCTTTGACCAGCAACACATTTTCAGCTGTGATCTCCAGCATCTGCAGACCTCATTTTTTACTCGACAACTTTGAAATCAGTTCAGTGAAGATTCACAAGAAGATTCCTGGGATGAATGGGGTTTATTTTATGAGGAAGGCTTGAGCAGGTTAAGCCGATACTCATTGGATCTTATAAGGATGAAAAGCAACCTTATTGAAACATAAGATTGTCAAAGCCCAACAGGATAGACCCTGAGAGGATGTTTCCCTCATTTTGGAAATCTAGGTCTTCGGGCCTAAACTTCAGAATAGATGACCTTTAATTAAAGGTAAAGATTAGGGACAATTTCTTCTCTCGAAGAGTCATTAAACTTTTGGAAGTTGACATGCCACAATCTGGTCAACAATGTAGTCTTACATAAGAGGGGAACAAACTTGAGAGGCCATACAACCAGCTCCTGTTCTTATTTTATATGCTCGTGTGCCATTGATGCTGCTTTTTCAGAATCATTTTCCAGCAGTTGCAGAATTTTCCCTATGCATACTTCACCAACGACGACGTATAGAAAAGCATGAAGAAATGGAAAGAATTACAAAGGGAAGAATTAGGTTTGGAATGGAAAAGTGACTGAACAATTGGCATGGTAAAATGTTATGATATTCAATCTTTTTTGAATTGCTTTTGAGTCAACATTTCGTTAGGTTTCAACATATTTATCGTAGCTGGGTAGAGTACAACCATGAAATGAACTCAGAAAGGAATTTGGAAAACTAACTTTATTCTTTCTGGCCTTTGATTTGGAAAGGCTGGCTACAGGTTTGGCAGCTACTTAACTGTGTCCACCTCAAACCCCTTCATCTTTCAAGAAGTGTAATTGTAAGTTCAGTAGATCAATATCTCTATCATGGCCTGGTAAGATTTTCATTTTCTTTTGCGATATGAATGGTCTTTTGCACGAAAGGACCTCAAGCAATACTGAACTTCTTCAGCAAAGAAACTGGGTAATGAAACAGTGAGTTCTATTATCCTCAAAGGCAGTTTTCTCATTGATAGAAGTCAGATTGATATCTTTATCTATTATCCTGATTTCACAACAAGCCCAACTGGTAGAATTGAAATTAATTAGACATCTACCAGTTAATAATCTGCCATTCATGGCAGGTAAAATTCATCAGTTTTGTTTCAGAGCATATGCTCAGCACCTAATGGACTGGGGTGGAGGTTGAGGTGAGGGGTGGGGGTCCCAGTTAAAGGGAGCAGAGATTTACAATGTTATATGTGTACCTTGCCTTTAACAGAGTTAATCTCGAAGGACTCCATATACTATGTGTACACAATGTTGTGACTCTGCCTGCCAGTTCTATGAGTTTGCAAGCTGCATGAATAAAAATAATTGCTGGAGTGTCTGCTTCATAATTTATAATGTGTTTTATTGTGTTAAATAAATGCATCTTCTGTAATCCCTAACAAACAATTATTGGTCCATTATCATCATGACAAGATGAACAGCAGTGGATAACATTATGTTAATGTGGAGAATTATGCTCGAACATTTAGAAAACATATTAATCTACACGTTAAAAAAAAGTCAAGTTATAAATCATGCTTAAGTGCAAGAAACAACCAACCATTGAACACTCTGTTCATTGTAGTGTCTGAGAGAATTGACAATATAGCTTGCTGTTTCCTTGCTGTTTAGAGACGCCAGTTTAACTTACTTGAAAAAGGCATGTGATTCGGCTGTACACCAGATGAATAGTACACAAGGAAAGGTCAAACGAATATTGTTAGAATATCCAAAATATTTCCAAGTTTAAACTGGGATAGAGCAGATGTCTTAATAGAATTAAAATGTTTAAACATCATTCAAAGCTATTAATACTAGATTCCAGTGTATATGGTGCAGAAAAGCGAACCATTAAAATTTGCTTTGCAATCAGCAGCAAAGATCCACATAAAATTAAATTAAAATACACAAAATAAACAAATTAAAAACGTCAGGATTATCAACCAAAGAGTTAAAAGATCCCCAAAAGTTTTGGTATCATTAAAAGACCAATTCAGATTCAAATTAGAATTCTGTATTCATCAACTAAAATTCATGTCATTTAGCCAGAAGCCTACAAAATCCATTGACCACATTTTGAGCCGTTACTTTAAAGACCAAAAACAAAAATAAAAGTTGAAAAGCTGGTCAACTATTAAGAACACAACTATTAAGAACTTAGGGTGGCATAGTGGCTCAGTTGTTAATCCTACTACCCCACAGTAGTAAGGGCCCAGGTTTGATTCCAGCCTTGGGTGATTGTCTGTATGGCATTTACACATTTTCCCCATGTCTGCATGTGTATTCTCCCATAGTCCAAAGATGTGTAGGTAAGGTGGATTAGCCATAGTAAATACAGGGATTGAGGGATCGAGGTGAGATGTTCTTTGGTGAGTCAGTGTGGACTATGATTTCCTAAGAACAGGTTATGAAGAAGAAAAATATATCAGAACAATGAAACGCTAAAAAATTTGAAGAGTCCAAGCTGTAAAACAAGAAGTTTCAAAATGAGCTGGAAACTCCTAAGGAATAAAACAGTAAACGTTATTAAGATTTAAATCATACAAAATAGTTTGAGCAACAAGGTCAGTCAGTAGCTAATCTGGAACAAAACGTTTGTCAGAGTAAGCAAATTCTAAAATAGCAACAGCACTTCATGAATGGATAAACCTGATAACATCAACACTGATAACTAGGAATCAATGGCATCTTCAAATAAAGTTAAAAGTCACACAACACCAGGTTTTTGTCCAACAGTTTTATTTGGAAATACTAGCTTTCGGAGTGCTGCTCCTTCATCAGGGGAATGATGAACGAGCAGCGTTCCGAAAGCTAGTGCTGATTTTTAACTTTGCGCATCCTAGTCCAACACCAGCACCTCCAAATCACGATCCTCAAACAATTTCACCATTATGTGCTCTGGATGCATCTGCAAATTATTTTCACATTATAAAGACCGGGATGGGACCATCCGCCACAGCTGATTTGCCGCTGACGATTAACAACTGCTCTTTGACCGCCGAGGACGCTTAGCCACCGCCCATTGGCCACTGAAGACGATTTCACAAATAAACAGATTCGCTGCCGACGATTAGTTACTGCCCTTTGACCACCAAGCATATCTAAACAATGTAAAATTGTCATTATATTGGTTAAAGGAGGGTTTGTGTTGTTTCACTAACAACTTATTTTCGTCACAGGAGAGTTTTTTTCTAAGCTTGTATTTTTTTTCAATTTACCCTCAACTCTTCAAAATGGAAACAAAATTATTAGTAAACGTGGAAATAAGAAGTTTTGCCACGATGGTTTTATATTTGTTTTTGATAAACTATTCCAAGAGTGATTCAAGTATTAAGTTTTGGTGATGTGAACAAAGGGACCGATGTAATGGACGGATCCACACCAAGAGTGGCACTGTGATAAAAACAATAAATGAACACATACATTCCCCTTCCGCAGCAAGTGTCCAAGTTGCGAAAGTGAAAACAAGTTTAAAACATCATGCAGAAGAATCGCAGCAAGTACCTAGTGATCTTATTAATGAATGTGTAGCTGATGTCCCTCAGTCAGTCCTAGCGTCTTTACCGATGACCAACAGCATGATGAAAATAATTCGACGATAAAGGAATGATATTAGTTTAGCACCACCAAACCCTACTGAACGTTAATGAAAGTGCAAAAGGGGCAAGATTTATATATGGAACAGCTGATAACGGGTTACCCACCACAAATAAAACTAAAAAAAATCGAGACGCAGACGATAGAATTTTAAAAAAATGTTCTTGAATACGGTGAAAGAGATTGTTTGGAATATCTTAGGGGTGAGGTGGGGGGGGGGGGGTGGGGGGAATGCTGTAAGTATATCTTGCCTTTAAGAGAGTTCACAATGTGTTGTATGTATACAATATTGTGACACTACCTTCCAGATAGTCTGCCATCAGTTTGAAAGATGCATTCATTGAAATCAGATTACCATATATTGTACATCCTTCCAACGCTTGGCTGATGGATCAGTACTCCTCAATGTTGAACACAACTTGGAGGAAGCACTGAGAGTGACAAGGGTACAGAATATACTGTGAATGGGAAACTTCATTGTCTATCACTAAAAGTGGCTTGACAGTACCTTTAGGGACCAAGATGGTCAAATCCTAAAATTACATAGCTGCTAGGAACCAACAAGAGGGAGAAACATACTTGGCCTCACCCTCACCAATCTCTCTTCTGCAAATGTATCTGTCCATGACATTATCAGTGAGAGAGACCAACACATAGGCTTTGTGGAGACAAGTGTTCTCTTCATGCTGACGATACATTACATATTGTTTTCTGGCAGTGTAACCATGCTAACTGGAATAGACTTCAAATAGACCTAACAATTCAATACTGGGCATCCATGAGATGCTGTGGGCCCTCAGCAACAATTGAATTCTACTCCAACTCGATGCACAACCTCACTGCTTGACGTATCTCCACTTCTATCATTGCCAGCAAGACGGGGATCAACTTGATTCATTGAAGGCGGTGAGAGGACATGCCAGGCATAGCTCCAGCGATACCTAAAAATAAGGTATCAGCCTAGTGAAGCTACAATGCAGAACTACTTCCGTGCCAAACAGCAAATATGAAAGGTTTAAGTGATTCTGCAACAATAGACAGATTTAAGCTCTGCAATCTCATCACATTAAGTCATGAATGGTGGTGTACAATTAAAAATTAAATCACTGGAGGTGCAGGGTCCATAAATATGTCCATCCTCAATTGGAATCCAACACATTTGACCAGAAGATAAGGCTAAAGCATATGCATCATTCTTCAACCAGAAGTGCCGAGTGGATGATCCACATCAGCTTCCTCTAAATGGCCTCAGCATCATTGGAGCATAGAAGGTTGAGGAGTGACCTTATGGAGGTTTGTAAAATCATAAGGTGAATGCCAAGTGTCTTTTCCCTATGGTGGGGTTTTCAAGACAAGGGTGCATATTTTTAAAGTGAGAGGAGAAATATTTAAAAGGGACATGAGGGGCAACCTTTTTTACATAGACAGTGGTTCAGGGGTGGAATGAACTTCTGGGGAAGCAATGAATGTGGGTACAGTTCAACATTTAAAAGATATTTGGATAAGTACATGAATAAGAAAGGTTTGGAGGGATAATGGCCAAGTGCAAGCAGGTGGGACTAGTTTCGTTTGGGATTGTTGGTCTGTATGGACAAGTTGGACTGAAGGGTCTGTTTCTGTGCTGTATGACTCTATGGATTTATTTAATGATGAAACTGGCTCAAGGGGCTGAATGGCCTAATCCTGTACACTGACAACGAGTTGGGGTTCTGCCAGGAACACCCAGCTCCTGACCTCATAATAGTCTTGGTTCAAATACAGACAAAATAACTGAATTCTGGAGGTGAGGTGAGAGTCACTATCCTTGAAGTCAAAGCCACATTTGACTTTATTTGGCATGAAGGAGACAACTAGAGTTAATTGGAATCAGGGAAAAACTCTCTACTGTTTGGACTCCAATCTGGTACAAAGAAAACTGGTCAGTCATTTGAGCTCAGCTTCAGGCCATCTGGACAGGGGTTCCTCAGGATAATGACCATGGCCCAACTATCTTCAGCTGCTTCATCGATGACTTTCCCTCCATCATTAGGTCAGAAGTGGGATATTCACACGATTGCATAATGTTCAGCACCAAGCGTGACTCCTCGGATGCTGAAACAGTCCATGCCCAAATGCAGCAATATCTGGACAATATCCAGGCTCAGGTTGACAAGCAGTATATATAAATTGTGCCAAGCAATGATCATCTCCAACAATGGAGAATCAAACCATTGCCCCTTCACATTCACTGGCATTAGCATTCTAAATGCCTCACTATGAATAATCTGGGTAACAGGTCCTCTAATTTATGGAACTTTGCAGGAACCTCAGAGTAGCTGCACAGTCGTGCAGCTTAAACAAAATGTTGACTCAGCGGTTACCATTGATTCAAGACTGAACTTGACCAGCCACATAAATAGTGACTACAAAAACAGGTCAAAGTATAAGAATCCTCCAGTGAGTAATTTAGCTCATGACTCCTCAAAGATTGTCCATAATCTACAATGCACAAATTAAGAGTATAATAGAACAACTCCTGCTTGCTTGCTCCAACAACAATCAGGACAAAGCAGCCCGCATGATAGAACTCCATCTGCAAATATTCACTCCCTCCATCACTAGCGCTTGATAGCAGTAGTATGTATCACCTACACGATGAACTGCAGAAATTCCACAAGGCCTCCTTGATAGTGCCTTCCAAACCAATGACCATTAACGTATGGAAGGCCAAGGGCAGCTGGGAGTACCACCAGCTGCAAGCTCTTCTCTGATCTAACAATTATAGTGACATGAAAAGATATTGCAGTTATTTCAGTGTCGCTGGAATGCCCTTGCCAGCAGTATTGTGAATCTGCCTACACCAAAAAGGCTGCAGCAGTTAAGAACTCAGTCCAGTTAAGAACTGCACCTTTTCAAGGGCAACCAGCGATAGGCAACATCCCATGAGTTATTGAAAATAACCCTAATGACAAACTTAGACTCAATAAGAAATGCACATATTTGCCCATGTTTAAAAGGTTACCTGAACCTGTCCAATAGTTGAAACAGAGGGAGTGATCTGTTCTTTCTTTCCAGTCATCAAGTTGTTTATCAGAGTACTTTGTCCTAAGCTAACCAGCTATTATTGTGGGGCATAGCTCTTCGTACCCTGCTGAGTACTTGCTACTGGAATGATTGGTTCTGGGTAGACAGAACCTGCCTTCTCAGTGTTAAACGATTGATTACTTGTCTCTTGGCAACATCATAACTGTTTTGATCATAACTAGTTCTCTGTTTTCCAGCCCTTAAATGATTAATGAGACAATAATCGCATCTTTGCCAGCTTCTTGGTTTATAAGCAACTAACACTCATGGCTCATTCATTTCAAAGTTAACAATAACTCTAACCTACAGCACAATCCTGCAGTTTTTCATTCAGTTCCCTTAACAATACCAACATTACACCACATGAATCACATTATAGCTTGGAATCAAGATGGCTAGACATTAGAAATTAAAGATCACCTAAAATTTATTTACTCCAGACAAGCATGATTTCAATCTTTAACTGCTGACAGGGTCATTTGAACTTCACATTGTGTTCCACCCTTTATCTCTTCTTCTCCACACCCCTTTTTCTTTGTTTCACATATCTGTTATTCATATATGTCATTTCCCCCTTTACTAGGTGCCACACCATTCATGCAAGGAATGGGGTAAAAGGATCAATGGCTTACAAATAAAAAGGAGAGAAAGCCATAGGATTGCTAAAATCCCTTCCCTATTTCATTTTAATTCAGTGGGATAGTCAAGGGAGTGGATGGACAAGTTACTGGGGGAGGAAAGTGGCAAGGAAACTTTTCAACAATGTTGGCAGGGACAGGAGTCCAGCTTTTCCTGCTCCATTACTCTTTATTTTTCCTTTGCTGTACTGACTGATTATAGGAGCCACTGTAGAGGGAAATCTAGCCCATAACTGATGCGTGAACATTTTGAAATGAAGCAAGGGATGATTCATTTCAGTGAAGCTGGTTGGTTTTTCATTTATTCATTAAGCTTGAGAGAAAAGAAATTAAGTAAATGACCTGGAGTCATTGAGGAATTTTGTGTGTAGTAAAACATGATTGTGTTTATATACACATATAGAAATAAACCATCTGCTAAACTGAATGTTATCACTCCAGTGTATATTATCACTTCACTGAATGTTAACACTCTGTACAAACTGGACTGACAAAATGGATGGAATGGTTGTGTAGAATTTCCTTCACTTAAATCCACATATGAACTTTACTTCCTCTGATATCAAGCAATGCTCATGTTTCCTGCAGTCTCATTATAATATATGTAAATGTAGCAGGGAAATGAATCAGACCAGGCGTGAGAAAACTACCAAACACATACCAATAATTTATTCTTTAGACATTAAAACTAAAAGCGATGGCCTAGGGGTGTTGTGGATGGCTCAGTGTTTAGCACTGCTGCCTCACAGCGCCAGGGACCCAGGTTTGATTCCCTCCTTCAGCAACTGCCTGTGTGGAGTTTGCACGCTCTCTCTGTGTCTGTGTGGGTTTCCTCTGGGTTGCCTGGTTTCCTCCCACATGTCAGGTGAATTGGCCATACTAAATTGCCTGTAGTGTTAGGTGCATTAGTCAGGGGTAAATATAGGGTAGGGAATGAGTCTGGCTGTGTTGCTCTTCAGAGGGTGGTTATGGAGTTATTGGGCTGAATGGCCTGTTTCCATATTGTAGGGAGTCTCATAAGTTTTGCCTAACTCATTTAAAAGAAAGCTAAACATGCAAGAGGAGTAAATGAATAAGTAAATGCCAATAGAATGATATGTAGATTGTTGGGAGGAGTTCATGCACAATTTAAACATTAGCATGGAACAGTTGGGGTGAATGGTTTGATTCCACATTGTCCATTTTATGCATTTTGTTCAACTATTACTCATGTACATCAGATGCTGCATGTTTAACAATCTGCAATTGTGAATCTTATCAATTTTTAACAGCTGCCAAAAATGCATTAAAAATAATGAATAATACAGAGCTAGCTTTACTAAGGGTAAATTAAAAATGAAATGTCAAACAAAATACTCAGAAAATAACTCTCCTGCCACAGGTCCTCCTGAAAATCTGCTGCCATGAAGGAAAAACTAGGAAAATTTGATAATTTGTAGAGTCTAAAAGCAAAGGGCATCTGAAGGATACTTAAGTGTCATGAAGCTCTTTCCATTGCAGTGAGAACCAGTATGATTGGAAATGCATTTGGATAGAATGATCAAAGCAGTTTGGGTATACTGTACTTTCACTCATCTACACCCCCAAAAATATCACACAAAAGCACACAAAATTGTAGGTACTTCACTAACTTACAAGTTGCAAAGTTTGTCAGGTATTTCCTGTTCACAAAAAAATGGACAAATCAATGCAAACTATTCATTTGCCCATTCTCAATCATTAGCAAGTGATACAAGGTGGCATTGACAGTGCTATCAAATGGCACTTACATAGCAAAAACTTATTTATTAATAAAAGTTTGGGCTTTATCAAGTCAACTCAGCAGTAGAGCTCATTACTTTCCAAATACAGACAAAAGAGGTGAGCTGGGAGTGACTATCTTCAGCATCTGACACTGACCTCAATTTTGTTAGGCACCTGATGTGTCAAAGGGAATCTTTACTGGGTGGAGTCACACCAATGCAAAAGAAGATTGCTGTAGGAGGTTGTAGAAGGTCAATTATCTCAGCCCAACGACATCACCTTGTGAATCCCTTAGGACTGTGTCCAAACCTCTACCATCTTCAACTTTTTCACCAAGATCTTGCTTCATTATAAGTCCGAATTGAGGTCATTCACAGATTATTATGCAATGTTCTGAACCATACGGAAGCAATCTGTGGCCACTTGCAGCAAGACTTGGACAAAATTCAGGGTTGGGCCAAAAAGTGACAAATCATATTCATGCCACATGAGTTCTAGACAATGACTATCTCAACAAGACAGAATCTAACAGTCTTTCCCTAAAGTTCAATTATGTAACCATCTCTAAATCCCCCACAGTTGAAATCCTGGGATCATCATTGGCAGAAATTGGATCAGTCACTGGCTACAACAGCAGGTCAGAAGCTGAGGATTTAACATAAAATAATTCAACCTCCTGACTTCCCAAAGGGTGTCCATCATTTACATGATACAATTAAAAAGTGTGATGGAATCTTCTGCACTTGCCTGGATGACTGCAACTCTAACAATACTCAAGAAGCTCAATACCATCTGAGCCCACTTATTTGGCATTTTATTCATTACCTTACACCTTAACTCTTGCTAGCAACACTTTACTTGACAGTAGTGTCTACTTGCCAAGCCTTTGACTGCACTTTACAAAGCTACAACTACTACCACTGGAAAGAAAAAAAAAACAGGCAACCTATGGGAACACCATCATCTGTGATTTCTCCTCTAAGCCACATACCATCCTGACTTGGAAGTTCATCATTGTGCTTCTTGGATCAAAATCCTGGAACTCCTTATCAGTCCTGTGGGTCTACCTCTGCTACGGAACTGCAGTGGTTCAAGACATTTGCTCACTACCACCTCCTCAAGCGCAATTAAAAATTAGCAAGAAATGCTGACCTTGCTAGCAACACTCACAACTCATGAACAAGTAAAAGTAACCTTACACAAACTGACAGGAGAAATAGGATCTTTGCCACTAGGTTCATTGAATACTTCCTTCTACTGCCTACTTAATAGAGCTCTAGAAATAAACTTGAGAATTAAACAAGTGCAGGGTTGGATGGTCTGGGATTTATTTGGAAGTCAGGTTTCAATAGTGGGAAGTTCAAAGCAAGACTGGCTTACACAAAGGTTTTATTTGACATTTAAATAAAATGTATTTGGGGTTCTGTCCCTGTTTCCACACTAGCTGAGATACTATAAAGGTTTCTTTTAAGGGTTTAAAGAATAGGCTAAATACTGAAAGTGTTGCTGTGGTTTCACAAGGGACAAAGTTGTGACAGAAGATGTATTAATACTGATATAATATTATACCCCATA
Source organism: Hemiscyllium ocellatum (assembly GCF_020745735.1). Lineage (NCBI taxonomy): Eukaryota > Metazoa > Chordata > Chondrichthyes > Orectolobiformes > Hemiscylliidae > Hemiscyllium > Hemiscyllium ocellatum. Next base: position 60,457,072 of record NC_083415.1, read on the forward strand.
TCTCTGAATAACTTTGCATTCTCACTAGCTCTGCTCCATCAATTTTTCAATCATTACAAATTTTTGGCACCTTCTTACTAAAGCATTCTGACTTGTTGCCTTTTGTGCTTTATTCAAGTAGGTCCTGTAAGCTAGCGCAGTTGAGTTCTCACTTTCAGTTGTGCCTCAGAGAAAGGAAGGAAATGGGACTTTACACATTCCTTTGTGGCCTAACCCTACAAAGTCCCTCCAACTCCTCCTGTGCATCTTGTGCTTTAATCATAGGAACGTAATACATAAGAATCAAGAGTAGAACTAGGCCATTCAGCCCATTGAGTCTGCTCTGTCATTCATTAAGATCATGGTTAGGCCAAGGGCATGCTGAGAGAAAGCTTTCCTGATGTTTGTCTTTTAAGAACAGTGCTTAAACTGTACCTCCTGTTCTAGTCTCTCCCACACAGTAAACACTGTATTTTCAATTCCATCTCAGTATCTTATAAGCTTCAATATGATTACCTCTAATACTTTTAAACTTCAGTGGGTAAAGGTCCAGCTTGGTCAACCTGTCTTTTTATGTCAGTCATCTCAGGAGTGAATCAGGTGTAGTTTCTTGGATCTGTTTCTGACACAATTATAAAGTTCTTTCAAATATGGATATCAAAACTACACACAATATTTCCAACATAGGCAGCATGATCAAGAGATTGCAGATGATAGAGAGGAGGATGGCTATACACTGCAGAAAGATATGAATGATGCATTAGGGAAGTAAAACAAGGTAAAAGAATGCACAATTAAAGGGAAAACACTGGGACTTGTAGAAGAGGTGATGGTTCTTGTAATAAATGTCCACAGAACTCTAAAACGGTGAGTTGATAGAGTGCTAAGAAGGCATATGGAATGCTTTTCTTTATATTGAGGTATAGAATATATAAGAGCAAGGACTGTAAAAATCATTCCTTTCTAGCAGTTAATATAAATGGCTTGCTAGGCCATTTCACAGGGCAGTTAACCATCAACCACAGACTCAGAATAATCGGGAAGTTAAAGGGGACAGACAGAAATATGCTGGTAAGGCCATAATCAGACCAGCCATAATCTTATCGAAAGGGAGAAGGCCTGCTCCTGTTCCTATTATTTATGATCTCATGAGATCCCTCAGGTTGAAGAGATGCACTGACAGAAGCATCAGAAAATTCTGCCCTTCTCCTTTGCCCTGGATGTCAGAATCACTTAAGAGCTGAAAGAAAGTAAACGACCCATCTGAGGGTTATTTCTTATTTATTTTTAAAGCCTAAAAAAGTTAAATTCACTCTATTTCCAAAAACAACATTCCAATGTTCCTGTCCACCACGTATAAGGTACAATTAAGGCGTATTCAGCTGCAACCTTTCTTCTAAGCCACATACCATCCTAACTGGAAACAATACAATTCCTTCACTATCACTGGGTCAAAATCCCTAAACTCCCTTCATAACTATTAGTTTGGATGACCTACACCCAAAGACTGCAGGGGTTCAAAAAGGCAACCTATCACCACCGTCCCAAGAGCAATCAGGGACAGGCATTAAATGTTGGTTTAGTCAATGATACCCTCATCCTTTGAATTATTTTTGAAAAAATTAGAACTGTGCAATGAAACAACTATTTTGTTTGCTTCCTATTCATTATGCAGTAACAAGGTTGGTCTATGTGGAGGTTTTACTGGAATTCTCCCAGGGTTGCATAAATCTAAATTTAGGTGTTAAACACTGACTTCATTTACTGCAGCATTTATGGAAGTAATGAGGTTTACCAGCTGGTTAATACTCTTAGGAGTCATTGAAAATGAATCTTACAGTTCAAATTATGTTTTACTAAATAAAATATTCTAAATTTTGAAAGCAAAATTAGTAACTTTTTATTCTAAATATAAAGTACTCATAGCTTAAGGGAAAACAAAAATTCCAAAGGATTTACTCTTTGTTGAAGTAGTGATAAAATTACAAGTCAGGATGTCTGGCTTGGTTGGGAACTTGCTGGTAGCGATGTGCCATGCATTTTGTCATGACACAGGGTAAACATCTCTGCTAATTAAAACCAGCTACACAGAAAAGTTCACCTCTCGCTGTAATCTGTTAAAAGTTGAGAGGCAAAGAACTATCTAGAGGTCACTACCTAAAGTAAAAATTAACAATTTTATTCTTTAAGTCCAACAGAGAATATTAAAACCAACAACTATTTACAACTTTCTCTTAAACCTATCTTTTACCTCCTACCCTACCATATTGGTCTGATAAAAAAAATCCCAATTAAGATTTTTTTTAAAATCACGTTTCAAAACAAAAGTCAGCTTTGTTGATTCTCCTTTATGTTTTCTCCTCAGTAGATTTTCTCTAGGTTGGTTTCAAAGTTCTGCTGCGCAAACTTCTCATGGACAGGTACCTTTCAGAGAGCTGTTCAACTAGCAGTCTACATTTGTGGATCTTCTAAGTTCTTCTTCTAACTGTCAAAATGTCCAGTTTTATACCCCAAAACATTGGATCGTGTCATTGGTTTTAATATTATCAAAATATTAAATTCCAATTTGTTTGGATTTTGGCAACTTGGGGCATAGTTTAAACTGATTGGCTGAATTTGAATGTTTTTGTTTCACTGCAACTCAGCTTACAGCTATTTGTTCAGGACTCTCTGTGCTTTGTCAGTCGTTGCTAGCTTTTCAACTCTCTTAAAGGTACAGTACACCTGTACACCTTCATAACAATTTGCTTCCCTTGCCTTTTTAGATGGTGGAGACCATGTACTTGGAAGCTACTATCGAAGGAGCCTTGGTGAGTTGCTGTTATTCATTTATATGTGCTACACAATGCTGTCTCTGTACATTGGTGGGGGTTAGAATGAATGTTTTAATTGGTGGATGGAGTGTCAATCAAGCAGACTCATTTGTTCCGGATGGTGTCAATCACAGAGTCATATAGCACAGAAACAGATTCTTTGGTCCAACTCATCCATGTTGACCAAGTTTCCCAAAGTAAACTAGTCCCTCTTGCTTGCATTTGGCCCAGATCCCTCTAAACCTTCCTATTCATGTACCTTGCCAAAGGTCTTTTAAATATTGTAACTGTACGAGCATCTACCACATCCTCTAGCAGTTCATTCCACATAGGAACTACCCTCTGTTTGAAAAGGTTGCCCCTCAGGTCCTTTTTAAATCTTCCTCCTCTCACCCTTAAAGATATGCCTAGGTTTGAACACCCCCACCTTAGGGACAAAAACCTTTGCTATCCACCTTATCTATGTCCCTCATGATTTTATAAAATTCTAAAAGGTCACCCCTCAAACCCTTATGCTCCAGTGAGAAATTGTACCAGCCTATCCTGCCTCTCCCCATACCTTAAACCCTCCAGTCCCGGCAACATCCTGGACAATCTTTTCTGAACCCTCTCCAATTTAATAATAATATTCTTATAGTAGGACAACCATAACTGCTTTTCAAATGTTATTAGAACTGCACTCACCTCGCAAATGGAAAGCATATTCCATCACATTCCAACTTGTGTCTTGTCAATTATGGGGATGATTTTTGGAATCAGGAGTAAGTTACCTCACTCTCAGTCAAAGTGAAAATTGGTTTACTTTAGAGCTTGTTCAGAGCAGCAAATGTTTGTTTTATGATTGGGGAATATTGTCCTTTCTCATGGACTTCAGAATTACAAGATACTCAGATATATACTGCCATTTTATGCTTGAGAACTCTAAAGCCTTCTGGAATCAATATCAAGTTCAACAATTTTAGAGGTTGAGGCATCTTTGCCCATATCATTAACCGATCCCTCCACACCAGGCCTTGTTATCACATAATCTGCTATTACACTCAACCCAATGTTAGCCTCTAATTGTCCCCATTAGTAGCTATTCATTCTCCAAGGCTGATTGTTATCCATTGTTTTGCTTATCCAACTGTCCTCTCTCTTTGGGTTCTATCTCCATCTATCATTTACTCCTTACTGCACCCCACAACCACCTCCTATCTTCTGCAATAAAGCAAACATTTTCCTAGATACCAACAGTCCTGAAGAAGGGTCACTGGACCCAAAATGTCACCTCTGATTTCTCTCCACAGATGCTGCCAGACCTGCTAAGCTCTTCCAGCAATTTCTGATTTTCACCATCTGCTCGTCTTTTGATTTTTGTATACTGCCAAGGAATTGAAATGAATACAACCCCATCTACAATCAATCAAGCTTCTTTATTAATGTAAAATAATAAAACTTTAACAGGACATGATAGGATAGATGCAGAAACGATGTTCCTGATTGGTGGTGGCAAAGGGGGTGAGGCATTGAATCAAAGTCTAAGGGTACAGGATAAACCATTTAGGATTGAGATGAGGAAAATTTTTTCTCACCCAGAGAGTGCTGAATCTGTTGAGGCCAAAACATTGAATAATTTCAAGATGGAGTTGGATATAGCACTTGGGGTGAAAGGGATGTAAGAAAGTGGTGGGAAAACAAGGATAAAACTGTTGAGATGGATGATCAGCCATAGTCATAACAGAGCAGGCTCGAGGGCCAAATGGCCTATTTCTGCTTCTATTTTCTGTTTCTAAGTCATGTAAACGTACTTTGAATTCTTAGGGGAGATTACCTACATTTTAGAGCGCAACAATTGTAGATAATAAAAAGGCAAAGGTGGCTATAAATCTTACAATGCCGAAGATGCTTTGGTGTTTTATAGAATCTACAGAACAACAGACCATCCAGATCAACTGGATGATGCTGGCATGTATGTTATATGTGAACTTCTTCCTACACATCAATCTTCTATTCATCTCTACCATATGTGCTTAGTTATAGCTTCCCCCTAAATGCAAGCTCAACTATCCCTTGTAAGTATAAGTTCTACATTCTTAATGTTCTGTGCATAAAGAAGTTTCTTCTGAGCCTCTTATTGAATTGTAGAGTATTTTATGTACATGACCCCTAACTTTGGTGTCCATCACAATGAAAACACCTGCTTTACTTGAGCCCTATCCAATCACTCCATCATTTAAAATTCTTTAATCAGGCCATCTCCAGTTTTTCTTTTTTCTGGAATAAACAGTCCCAGGCTGTACACCTTCTCTTGTTAAGTGTATTGTCTCAGTTTTGGGAACATTCTTGGGAATTTTTTTGTACCTTCTCCAATGCCTTCATAAAGTTTTTAACACTTTAGGAAATGGAACAGTGTACAATTCTCTATCTGTGGTTAAATAGTAACATTGTATGTTTATAAAAGCTTCCTCAAGTTTTGTTTGGTTTCTGGCACCTCTAACTCAGAAGCTGTTAGTTCATCCAAGTTTAAAACTTAACACATTAGAATTGAATCGCCAGTGCAAAACGAGGTGAGTGCAGTTCTTATATAAGCATAATGAAACATGAAACTGAGGCCTCATTTCTAATGCTTCCAGTAGTTGAGACAAATGTTAAATTGTGTGGTACATTTTAAAAGACAGGACAGAGTTTATTGTCTATTGTTCCTCCAATTAGCACTTATAGAGTCATAGAGATGTACAGCATGGAAACAGACCATTCGGTCCAACCTGTCCATGCTGACCAGATATCCCAACCCAATCTAGTCCCACCTGCCAGCACCCAGCCCATATCCCTCCAAACTCTTCCTATTCATATACCCATCCAAATGCCTTTTAAATGCTGCAATTATACCAGCCTCCACCACTTCCTCTGGCAGCCCATTCCATACACAAACCACCTTCTCCATGAAAATGTTGCCCCTTAGGTCTCTTTTATATCTTTCCCATCTCACCCTAAACCTATGCCCTCTAGTTCTGGACTCCCCGACCCCAGAGAAAAGACTTTGTCTATTTATTCTATCCATGCCCCTCATAATTTTGTAAACCTCTATAAGGTCACCCCTCAGCCTCCTACCAAACGCCTTCTTCACTATCCTATCTACCTGCGACTCCACTTTCAAGGAGCTATGAACATGCACTCCAAGGTCTCTTTGTTCAGCAACACTCCCTAGGACCTTACCATTAAATGTATAAGTCCTGCTAAGATTTGCTTTCCCAAAATGCAGCACCTCGCATTTATCTGAATTAAACTCCATCTGCTACTTCTCAGCCCATTGGCCTATCTGGTCCAGATCCTGTTGTAATCTGAGGTAATCCTCTTCGCTGTCCACTATACCTCCAATTTTGGTGTCATCTAACAATCTTAGTAAATTAATTGGTCAAATATTACATTATCTCTTAAAGGTGGATGGTAAATTTAAAATTGAGGCTCAGTGTTTGAGCAACTTCAAGTTGACATCAAAGATCTCAGCACTTATGCAAAAAAAGTGAATTATTCATTCATACCAAATTCATTTTCTTTCTCTGCTGCATTCACCTATTTGGGAAATGCAATGAATGTCTCTGAGATATTAGATGAAACTTTGGATTGGCAGTGGATGACATATCTTACCCCACACCTAACAGTATCTTATAATGCTTGTGGAGTTCTTAGCTGGTATCATTATGGAATTTATAAATCTAGACCAGTTACACCACATAGTTCAGTGATATTACCAGAGTATCTAATCCATCCTTGCAATGGATGAATAGATAATTCCTCTAAATTTATCTTCTTTGTTCTTTAGAATGTACATTATTGTGGTACTGACCAAGCTGAATGGATATCTGTTACATGAGTCTGGTGGAACTCAAATATCCAAATTGGATATACCTTAAGACTATTCAATTATTATTAATTGAAGAGAACTGATCTTCAGCATCTGTAGGTTATGCATAGCGGAGGTATGGTAGTTGGTGGGAGGGTGATGAGAGTTGCAGGAGAGTAAGATTTCCTGATTATTATCCAGTGACAATGTATCCCCTTGTTTTAATAAATGCTGAAGATGCCGAGATGTGGACAAGATCAACATTTATTGCCCATTCATGGCTGCCTTGAGAAAGTGAAAGTTGTGAGCCTCTTTCCTGGGAACTGAATGCTACTTGGCAAGCTAAGTAACTTGGTTGATAGACTTTGGTTGAGAGTCAACCATTTTTACTTGTGATTGGAGTGACATTTACACCCAAAATAATTGATTTATGATGAACTTTGATAAAATGGCCATAAATTAAAGCATGCTGGGAAATGGATTGACTGTGTCAATTCCTATGCTGCAGAATCCAGATAGGCTACAGCCGCCCACAAATGGTTTGCAAACAAACTTGATAGCTGCAGACCCTGCAAAACACATCTGAATTTGGACTTGAATGGAACAATAGAATGTCACCCTCAGGACAATTGGGAACATTTGAGTCATTTGCCAGACACAGAGGTGCCTAGGACCTTATTTGGAGGAGGCTATGGGCAACCAGCATGTACCATAATGGACACCTAAGGGCCAACCTACCATCAACAAGCCAACCCCTGGTTGGCTCTGATCAATCAGGGTAATCGAACCTGATCAATCTACTGGCAGATTTTCAAGACCCTCCCAAAATGATAGGAAGACTTTGAAGGATAAGAATTGCTGCAAAACCCCGCTCAGCACGGTAACTTAACAATAACCAACAAAAGAGAAGACACCCCTGAGGCCCTCGGGAGAAGACCAGACAACATCTTGAGCCTGGCCAAGTTCTAGTGTGGTGGTATACTATCATACAAAGTTAAGTTAAAGCATAAGATAGTTTGTAGTGTTTAGCGTTAGTTTATAGTATTCTTTATTGTTCTAATATTAATTTTGTCAAGTAAATGAGTATTATTGTATATCATTATTAACAGTCAACTCACAGTTCTTTTGCTGAATATAAGAATTTAAACACAGTGTGGTAGGTGTAACACCACAAAACATCATATGATAGGTTCCCTTCTCCCCGCCTCCCTCCTGCCAAAAAAAATTAACAAATTGAAATTTCAAGACAATGCATGGACACTTTTACTGAGTTTTATACCTAGCATGTTACTCCAGTCATTTGGTTTGTCCCCAGCACCATCTTATTTTTAATTTTTTGTAATTATCTGCCTCAATTAATTGGATTATAGTTATCCCTTCACCTGCTATTCAGCTGTTGATACTTTATTCATACCGTCTGACATTCTTGATAACCTGCAGAGTCCTATTATTCCAACTCTCGACACCACTCACACCATTTTATGATCTTTTGATCTGTCTGATTATAAAGTCTGCACTTGCGTTCTCTCTTCACTTCACCTGAAGGAGGAGCAGCGTTCAGAAAACTTGTGATTTGAAATAAACCTGTTAATCTATAACCTGGTGTCATGTGACATTTGACATTTCCACCCAGTCCATCACCAGCGCCTCCACATTTAAGCAACAAAAGGGGGACAAAGCAACATGGATTATACGAGAATATAAAAGGATCATCTCTCCTCCCCCATCTCTATCTCAACAAACCATACCTGTGAAAAAAAACTTGAAGCCTTCATTAACTGAGAAATCAAGAGTAATGCAAGTTTTACTACTCCTGAGGAAATAGGGCAACAGCTAAAGAGTTGGGACTCTTGCAGTCAATGACTCTAAAAGACAATGAAGTGCAACTGTCTTTACTCTCCTGTTGGGACTACATGCCAAAATGACCCTCATCTGTGTGACTTCCTGGAGACTCACTATTTGGATGAGGAGGTTGAGATCATCAACTGACTTGGGGACTAGATCGCCAACCTGAAGTGTCTGGGAGCTCCTGAGAATGGGCTGGGAGAGTACCTGTTTGACAGGCTCTCACTGGAGGATAGCAGTTAGTGAGGCATGGAGTACTGTCTGCTTTTGTCTGAATGCATTACTAACTTCACTTGGACAATCTGGCTTCCCCTACCCAGGGAGAAGGAGTATGTTGGCAAGAATGTAATGGCTGTACCACCTGAATGGAAATGAATAAAACCTTGTACTTATATAATAAAAAAACAGGAACAAATCCCTGCCCTCCCTTTCACTGTTTGATCACACAGCACTGCCCTTTGATGTGAAGGGCACTGCTTGTCACAGGCCACTCGGGTGTTTCCTTTCTTCCTGGTGGTGGAAACTGAATAAAGATTTGTGTACCTTGTGTCTTTCACTGTGTCTCACACCTGCACACAACATGGGTGCTGGGGGAATAAAAAAGGAAAAAAGAAAAAGAAAAGAAGGGAAAAAAAAGAACAGGAGTGTCAGACATCCTGTTCACTCAGAGAAAAAACAAAAAATGGAATGTATCCCTGCCCTCCTTTTCACTGTTTGATCACACAGCATTGCCCTTTGATGTGAAGGGCAATGCTTGTCACAGGCCGCTCGGGTGTTTCTTTTCTTCCTGGTGGTAGAAACTGAATAAAGATTTGTGCACCTTGTATCTTTCACTGTGTCTCACACCTGCACACACACAGCATGGGTGCTGGGAGGAAAAAAATAAGCACTACTCCAGTTAGACGGTAGTGTGGGGAAAAAAGAAAAAAAACAGGAATGTCAGCCATCTTGTTCCGTCTGAAAGCTGACTCTGAGGGAGCTGAACCAGGGTCATGAACTCGCCACATATAAATAAAGTGTTACTTTGATGAGACACTGGCCTCTGTGGAGTTACTTAAGGAGCTATGATCCTTCTTCACCTGGTTTCATAAATTATGAAATTATTTACATAAAATAATCATTGTGGAACTAAATAGTGTTGCATTTTTCCATGTAGGAAACAGAAGTTTTACTTTCCTTTATAAAATGTTGGGTAATACTGCCCTCCCTTGGTTCTACTCACAATTCTCTGATTACAACCAGAACTCTTTAGCAATGGAGAGATTGTGAGATCTTCAAAATATTTTCTAGAATCCAACTGGTTTAAATGTCTGGTGGATAGGACCACTGTATTCTCAACCAACAAGAGTTTAACTGCTGAATGGAGGAATATTTGTGATACACATGTAAGCTTACAGAACTGTCCCCTAAGTAGAAGAATCCAAGATAGAATCTGACAGTGAACTATCTATCTTGTGTATGCATTCAGATCAAACTGAGATCCAAAAACTGTTATATAGTCTCAGTCCAATATAACAGCACTCTATCTCTGTTGGAATTATTGATTTGTTGTTTCATCAAAGGTACACCATCATCTTCTCCAAATCACATATTATCCCTCAGGGCACTGGGAATGAGTCTGAGGGGTAGGGATTGCAGGGTAATATCGTATTAAACTGCTGAGTTGAAAATCCCCTACCATAAAGGTGGGCCTTTCACACCTGCTTCTGCACCCGGCAGCTGCTGAAGGTGTCTCTGCACTGTTTCCGGAACAGTAGGTCTGTCTTCTGTTAACACACACCCCCTAGAACCAAAATTAGAATAGACAGGGCACTTTCAACTGAGTCAGTTTTGGGGAATTTGGTATTTTCTTGATTCTGATCTGCTGAGTCAGGAGAAAATAAATACAGGCTATATTCTCCATGACTGGTGATTGCTTTTAAAATTCCATATATACATACTAAAATTCTCCAAATGCTATGATAGATTTTGAACCAACACTTCAGGATCATAGTTCAAAGCTCTGGATTACAGGTCTAGAAATGTAAGTAATATGCTACCATTCACAAACACTGGCTAATGATGTAAAGTGGCATGCTAATCTTTCAACTCAAAGTATTAGAGTTTGAAATTTATTATTGACCAGGATATTTATAGAAAAACTGGTGGATACTGCTCTTTGCAAAACTAATGACCTCCTTGCCAGAGTACTAATTCCTGCAGCAGTCATCTGATACAGTCAGTTTAAATTAAATGGGTTGCATTCATCTCATGTCTTTCGCCTTCTCATAGCATCCCAAAGTGCTTTACAGCTAATGCATCACTACTGGAGTTCAGTCACTATTGATATGTAGCCAAACATAGCACCTAAGTTGCATACAAGGTTCTGCAATAACTAAAGGGAAACTGACTTTTTGCTCTATGTTGGTGGTGCTAGTTGTGAGACTGATGTCAAGGCAAAGTTCTGATGCTCTTGTTCAAGCAGGGATCCTTTACAATTAACTGAACAGGAAGGCAGGGCTTTACTTGAAGATGACTAATTGAACAGTGCAGCAGTCCCTCGCTTAGACATTCAATTGCAATCATTTCTTTGAGCAAAACGAGTTCATGCTCCTCTGAATGAATGACACTGCAGAACCAAGATGTTCCCTTGTTCATTTAGCAGAAGAAACAGATGACTAGAAAAGTAGATTTCAAAAAATTGTAACAACAAAGTACAAACAGGAAACACTGAAAATATTCAGGTCTGGCATATCTGCAGAGAGACAAGTGCCATTAGTCTTGTAGGGATGCATGCCTTAAATCCGGTTACATCTGTAACATGTCCCAGTTTTAACAGAAAACCTTAGGTCCACGTCCCTCAACTGATACCTGACAATTTTTTTTTAATTTCAGATTTTTAGCAACTGCACTGTCTACTTCAGCACAAGTGTACAAATTGTGGGAGAGAAAAGGACTTTTTTTTTAAAAATCATTTATGTGCTAGATGTAGACATAACTGGCTGGCCAGCATTTATTGCTCGTCCCTAGTTGCCCTTGAGAAGGTGGTGGTGAGCTGCCTTCTTGAACCACTGCAATCCACCTGCTATGGGTGGACCAGCAATGCCATTAAGAGGAAATTCCAAGATTTTGACGTAGCAGCAGTGAAGGAATGACAATTTATTTCCAAGTCAGGATGGTAAGTAGCTTAAAAGGTTTGCATAAACATTTATAGCTTGGATGCAAGTTGCTGTAGTTGTGGGTATGTTCACCAAGCTGGAAAGTTGATTTGCAGACATTTTGTCCCCTGTCTAGGTGACACCTTCAGTCTTTCAGAGCCCCTTGTGAAGCGCTGCTGTACTGTGTCTTCTAGAATTTATTTGGTTCCATTCCTGCTGCTTCTGGTTGCTCGTTGTAATGGCAACAAACTTGAGTTTATTGATAGTCTGTAGATGAGTGCAATGCTTCTAGAAATTCTCTGGCTGCTCTCTGTTTAGCTTGTCCTATAATTGTTGTATTGTCCCAGTCAAATTTGTAGTCCTTGTCATCTGTGTGTGTGGCTTCGAGGGATAGCTGGTTGTGGCATCAATGATGGAGGTGGTTGGTGCTTGTAGGTGTGGATTGCTAGTTGTCTGCCTTGAACATCTCAGAACCAGTGGCCAGACTTCTCTGACTATTCGGATTCACGACAGCTCATAAACCGACAGTCATACTCAGACAACAATTCACCAAAACAAAAGAACCTGTACCCATCATGTGCAGGACAAATGTAATTTATAAGATTCCATGCAAAGTCTGCACAAAACACTATATAGGACAAATAGGCAAACAACTAGCAACCACATCCATGAACACCAACTAGCCACTAAACACTGCAACCAGCTGTTCCTAGCAGTCACACACACAGATGACAAGGGCCACAAAGTTGATTGGGACAACACACCAACCGTAGGACAAGCTAAACAGAAGCCAGAGAAGTTTGAGAAGACTTTGTTAACAAACACAGACCTAGATCCAATATAGCAGCCAATACAATGAACGACCGGAGAAGACACAGTATAGCAGTGCTTCACAGGAGGTTCCAAAACACTGAAGATGTCACCTAGGCAGGTAAAAACACGTCTGCAAATCAACTTCTCAGCTCGGCAAAAATACCCACAACTACGATGAGTGACATGGAGGGGAACTTGAAGGTGGTGGGATTCCTATATATCTGCTGCGCTTTTTCTTCGAGATGGAAGTGGTTGTGTGTTTGGAAGGTGCTGTCTGAGGATTTCTGGTGAATTTCTGAAGTGTATCTCGTACATAGTAGCAGCAGTGTGTACTGAGTATCAATGATGGAGGAAGTGAATGCTTGCGGATGTGGTGCCAATCAAGTGGGTTGCTTTATCATACATGGTGTCATGTTGGGCTACATTCATCCAGACAAGTGGGGTGCATTCCATCACACTCCTGATTTGTGCCTTGTAGATGGTGAACAGACTTTGGGGAGTCAGGGGATCAGTTACTTGCTGCAGTTTTCCAAATCTCTTACCTGCTCTTGGAACCATTGTATTTCTGCGATAAGTTCTGTTGAGATTTTGGCCAATGATAACCCCCAGGATGATGATCGTGAGGGAATCAGTGATGGTAGCACCATTGAATATCAAGGGACAGTGGTGATGCTCATAATCTGGCATTTGTGTGGTGTGAATGTTACTTGCCACTTATTAGCCTGAGCCTGGATATTATTCAGATCTTGTTGCATTAGAATATGGGCTGCTTCAGTATCTGAGTTGCCACAAATGGTGCTGAACATTGTAAAACATGGGTGAACATCTCCTACTTCTGACCTAATGATGGAGGGAAGGTCATAGATGAAGCAGATGAAGATGGTTGGGCACAGGACACTAATCTGAGGAACTCATGCAGTGGTGTTCTGGAGCTGGGATAACTGCCTTCCACACACATCTTCCTACATGTCAGGTACGGCTCCAACCAGCAGGGAGTTTGCCTTCAATACCATCGATTCAAGTTTTGCTAGGGCTCCTTGATGCCATATTCAGTTAAATGCAGCATTGATGTCAACAGCTGTCACTCTCACCTGACCGCTCTTTTGTCTATGCTTGAACCAAGGCTGTAAAGAGATCAGGAGCTGAGTTGCCATGGCAAAACCCAAACTGGGCATCATTAAGCAGATTATTACTGAGTAGGTGCTGCTTGATAGCACTGCAGATGACACCTTCCACCACTTTATTTATGATTAAAAATAGATTGATGGAATGGTAGTTGGCCAAGTTGGATTTGTCCTGCTTTTTATGTACAGGACATACCTATGTAATTTTCTGCATTATTCAGGTGTTGTAACTGTGCTGGAAGAGCTTGGCTGAAGGAGCAGCAAGTTCTAGAGTACAAGTCTTCAGTACTATTGCAGGAATGTTGTCAGAGCCTGTAGCCTTTGCAGTATCCAGTGTCTCCAACCATTTCTTGATATCATGTGGAGTGAATCAAGTTGGCTGAAGTCATGTATCTATAATGCTGGGGACAATTGGAGTAGGCTGAGATGGATTATCCATTCAGCACTTCTGGCTGAAAATTGCTGTGAAAGCTTCAGCCTTACTTTTTGTACTGATGTACTGGGCTTTTCCATCATTGAGGATGGGGATATTTGTGGAACCTTCTCCTCCACTGAATTGTTTAATTGCCCACAACTATTCAGAACTGGATGTGACAGGGCTGGTGAACTTAGATTTGATCCATTGATTGTGGGATCGCTTAGCTCTGTCTATCACTTGCTTATGCTGTTTGGCCTGTGAGTTGCCCTGTTTGGTGGCATCACCAGATTGATATCTCATCTTCAAGGGGTTGCTTGGTATGTCTTCCTATACTTTCCACTGGTCCCCTGGCTTGATGGTAATGGTTAAGTGGGGTATATACCAAGCCATGAGGTTGCAGATTGTGTTGAAGTACATTTCTGCCGCTGTTGATGGTCCCCAGCACCTCATGGATGCCTAGCCTTGAGTTGCTAGATCTGTTTGAAGTCTGTCCCATTTAGCACATTGAAGTTCCACGCAATGCAATGGAGGTTATTCTCAATGTGAATTCTGGATCAGTGGTGCTGGAAGAGCACAGCAGTTCAGGCAGCATCCAAAGTGCAGCGAAATCGACGTTTCGGGCAAAAGCCCTTCATCAGGAATAAAGGCAGTAAACCTGAAGCGTGGAGAGATAAGCTAGAGGAGGGTGGGGGTGGGGAGAAAGTAGCATAGAGTACAATGGGTGAGTGGGGGAGGGGATGAAGGTGATAGGTCTGGGAGGAGAGGGTGGAGTGGATAGGTGGAAAAGGAGCTAGGCAGGTCAGACAAGTCATGGGGACAGTGCTGAGCTGGAAGTTTGGAACTAGGGTGAGGTGGGGGAAGGGGAAATGAGGAATCTGTTGAAGTCCACATTGATGCCCTGGGGTTGAAGTGTTCCGAAGCGGAAGATGAGGCATTCTTCCTCCAGGCGTCTAGTGGTGAGGGAGCGGCGGTGAAGGAGGCCCAGGACCTCCATGTCCTCGGCAGAGTGGGAGGGGGAGTTGAAATGTTGGGCCACGGGGCGGTGTGGTTGATTGGTGCGGGTGTCCCAGAGATGTTCCCTAAAGCACTCTGCTAGGAGGCGCCCAGTCTCCCCAATGTAGAGGAGACCACTTCGAGAGCAACAAATACAACAAAAGATATTAGTGGATGTCCAGATAAAACTTTGATGGATGTGGAAGGCTCCTTTAGGGCCTTGGATAGAGGTGAAGGAGGAGGTGTGGGCACAGGTTTTACAGTTCCTGTGGTGGCAGGGGAAAGTGCCAGGATGGGAGGGTGGGTTAGGGGTGCGTGGACCTGACCAGGTAGTCACGGAGGGAACGGTCTTTGCGGAAGGCAGAAAGCGGTGGGGAGGGAAATATATTCCTGGTCGTGGGGTCTCTTTGGAGATGGTGGAAATGTCGGTGGATGATTTGGTTTATGCGAAGGTTTGTAGGGTGGAAGGTGAGACCAGGGGCGTTCTGTCTTTGTTACGGTTGGAGGGGTGGGGTCTGAGGGCAAGGTGCGGGATCTGAATGAGATGCTATGGAGGGCATCTTTAACCACGTTGGAAGGGAAATTGCCGTCTCTAAAGAAGGAGGCCATCTGGTGTGTTCTATGGTGGAACTGGTCCTCCTGGGAGCAGATACGGCGGAGGCGGAGGAATTGGAAATACTGGATGGCATTTTTGCAAGAGGTAGGGTGGGAGGAAGGCAGGACTTTATCTCCACAAGGACTGTGCAGTGGTCACTCTTACTGATACTGTGACGGACAGATGTATCTGCAGCTGGCAGATTGGTAAAGATGAGGTCAAGTATGTTTTTCCCTCTTGTTGGTTCCATCACCACCTGCTGCAAACCAAGTCTAGCTGTTATGTCTTTTAGAACCCGACCAGCTCAATCAGTAGTACTGCTACCAAGCCACTCTTGGTGGTGGACATTGAAATCTCCCATCCAGAATATTTTTGTGCCCTTGCTATCCTCAATAATTCTTCCAAGTTTTGTTCAACATGGAGGAGTACTAATTCATCAGCTGAGGGAGGACAGTACATGGTAATTAACAGGAGGTTTCATTGTCAACACGTAACTTGAAGCCATGAGACTTCATAGTGTCCGGAGTCAATGTTGACTACTCCCAGGACAAACTCCTCCTGACTGTATACCATTATGCCACCGTCTCTGCCAGCTCTGTCCTGTTGGTGGGACAAGATATATGGTGGTGTCTGTGGCATTGTCTGTAAGGTATGATTCTATATGAGTATGTCAGGTTGTTGCTTGAGTGGTCTGTGAAGCAGCTCTGCCAATTTTGCCACTAACTCAAGATGTTAGTTAGGACTTTGCAGGATCAACAGTGCTGTTTCTGTAGTTGTCTTTCCAGTGCCTAGGTCGGTTCCAGGTGATCCATCTAGTTTCATTTCTTTCAGACTTTGTAGCAATTGGTGCAAACAAATGGCTTGCTAAGTCATTTCAGAGGGTACTTCGGAGTGAAGCACATTGCTGTCGGTCCAGAATCACTTGCAGGCCAGACTGAGTTAGCATAGCTGATTTCCATCCTCAAAGGACATTAATGAACTAGATATGCTTTTCTGACAATTTTGACAATGGTTGCATGGTCAACAGTAGATTCTTAATTTCAGATTTTTTTTTGCCATGGCAGGATTTGAACCTGATCCCCAGAATATTAGCTGAGTTTCTGGATTAATAATCTAGCAATAATGCCACTAGGCCATTGCTTTCTTGTCAGTACCACCACTTTCAGAATCTCTACCTGCCCCAAAAGGCTTTATAATCAATGATGTACTTTTGAAGTGTAATCACCTCTGTTTTGTGGAAAGTGCTGCAGGCATTTGAGCAGAGCAAGATCCTACAAAGAGCAATATGATATTGAACAGATAATCTATTTTTGTGATGTCAGTTGAGGGCTAGATGTTGACCAGAACACTAGAGAAAATCTTGAAAGGTGATTGAAAAAATGAATTAGTGATTCTAAACACCATAGAACAAGTCAATCCTAAATATTTTAGTTTCCAGTTTATTTTCAGTAAGTGTGTCCCATTAGCATTATTATGATTACTAATAGTTTCCCTGAAAAGGTGGAGGTGGATGTTCTTCTTGATCTATCAGTAATAATTTTAATACAGCTGAGTGTCTTGTTCAGCCACTTCAAAGAGTGATGAAGGGTCAAACATGTTGGTGGGGAATTGAAGTCAAATTTAGACCCAATGGAGATGGATGGGTAGTTTTCTTTTCCTAAAGAAACCTTTAGAGAACCACATATTTATGCCATTCTGCTAGTTACTATACCCCTCAAAGTGTGCTTGCCAGACAAGAGGCAATGATTGTTAATCTTTCAGACATAATGATTAACAATAAGAATAGCCTTTAGTAGAGGTAAAACTTTAAATTTGTTTCAGAGCTTGAGACAACAATTTGATATAAACCATTTGGATTCCACAGAATGAAGAGCTAGTTGAATTGAATGGCTTGCTCCTTCCATGCTAAAGTTGGTGACGACAGGAAGTGACACGTTCTGCAATTGGCATAAAATTGCTCTGAGAAAGTGAGGACTGCAGATGCTGGAGATCAGAGCTGAAAAATGTGTTGCTGGAAAAGGGCAGCAGGTCAGGCAGCATCCAAGGAGCAGGAGAATCGACGTTTCGGGCATAATGAGGAATGAGGAAGGTGTGCCGAGCAGGCTAATATAAAAGGTAGGGGGGAGGGGCGTGGGAATGCGATAGGTGGAAGGAGGTTAAGGTGAGGGTGATAGGCTGGAGAGGGGTGGGGGCGCAGAGGTCGGGAAGAAGATTGCAGGTCAACAAGGCGATGCTGAGTCCAAGGGTTGGGACTGAGATAAGGTGAGGGGAGGGGAAATGAGGAAGCTGGAGAAATCTGCATTCATCCCTTGTGGTTGGAGGGTTCCTAGGCGGAAGATGAGGCGAAAGTTGCTATGTCAAAGATTCCAATAGACCTTGTGGTATTGGAGCACCCTCTCCTGGTGGAATGTAATATCTACCTCCTTTTGGATATCACCATGATGACAGAAACCAGCAGCAATAAACTTGTACTTATATGACACATTTAGTAAAAAGCATCCACTGCTTCCAGAAGCTTTGTGATACTAAACCACATAAGGAGAGATTAGGACATGTAACCAAAAGCTTGATTAACAAATTAACTTTAAAAGACTGTCATAAAGGAGGAAAGCAAGGGAGAAAGCAATGTTCCCTCTAATTTGCAGTCATGCAGCAACTCAGACAAACTGCGCAAGTCAGTCCTCTTAAATACATGAAACACAGAAGAATTAAACAAGCCTAAGCACGATCCCTAGAATGATAAAAAAAGGTTAGATTTTTGGGAAGATTTGTAGCTCAAGTTGAGGCTCAGGTTGTAAGTTTGCTCGCTGAGCTGGTAAGTTTGTTATCAGATGTTTCGTCACCATGCTAGGTAACATCATCAGTGAGCCTCCAATGAAGCACTGGTATTCTGTCCTGCGTTCTGTTTATGTGTCTTAGTCTGTTAAGGACTGCAACAAACACTACATCAGACAGACAGGCAGGAAACTAGTCACCAGGATACATGAGGTAAAAACAATGACTGCAGATGCTGGAAACCAGATCCTGGATTAGTGGTGCTGGAAGAGCACAGCATTTCAGGCAGCATCCAAGGAGCAGCGAAATCAATGTTTCGGGCAAAAGCCCTTCATCAGGAAAAAAAAAGTCCTGATGAAGGGCTTTTGCCCGAAACGTCGATTTCGCTGCTCCTTGGATGCTGTCTGAACTGCTGTGCTCTTCCAGCACCACTAATCCAGAACCAGGATACATGAACACCAACTAGCCACCAAAAGACATGACCAGTTATCACTATTATCCTTACACAGACGAAAAATACTACTTTGACTGGGACAACACATCCATCCTAGGACAGTCAAAACAGAAATATGTACAGGAATTCCTAGAATACCTGGCATTCAAACCTGAACTCCATTAGCAAACACATTGATTTGGACCCCATTTACTAATCTCTGAGAAAAAGAACTAGAAATGATATCGCCCACTTTAACAGACCAAAACACAAATAGAAAGCAGGACAGAACACCAGCACTTCACCAGAAGCTCACAGATGATGTTACCTAGTATGGTGACAAAATGTTTAAGAACAAACATACCAGCTCAGTGAGCAAACTTACAACCTGAAAATAGTTACACCACAGAAAGGAGGCCATTTGGCTTCTCAAATCCATTTTGATTCTTCCTGTAATTCCACTCTCCTCCCCTTCCTCCACAGTGCTGTACATGTTCTCTTTAGATGCTAGCCAATCTCTGTTGAAAATCTTGCATTCCAAATCCTGACTATTTACTGTATAGAAATTTAAGATGCAGGACATTTACTGTTCTTTGGTCAAGCACCCCAAACTAGTGATTTCAAGACTTTGATTGACCCTTCTGCCAATGCGTTCTATCTATTGATCTTAGCAGGAGTAGGTCATTCAGCCCCTTGAGTCTACATCACCATGCAATAAGATTGTAGCTAATCTGATTGTGGTCTAAACTTCATATTTCCAAATTTCACCAATATAGTTTGACTCTCATTTTTATCAATCATTTTTCTACCACTGTTTTAAATATACTCAATGACCCTGCATCCATCACTCTCTGGAGAAGAAAATTCTAAAGACTCAAGAACCTTGGAAGAAAGAAAGGCAACACTTGCTGGCATGAAGCAGCATGCATATTAGCAGTGGTATCCTGAATAAATGTAGTTACAAATAATAAACACCATATCAGGTCACAGAAATAAACTGTAAAATAAAGTATAACTTTTATTTCAAATTTCAAGAATTGGCATAGTATTGTTAGCAATAATAGATGGTGCATTCGATGTTCAACAATCACAATATTGTGTGCATGCATGCAGTATATTGTTGTCAGTGGCATGTTGGTTTCAGCAAACAGATCCAGAATTTTTTTTCTTGAATGACAGACTCCTTACACTTAAATTATCTTTGCTAGTTTCCTCTGCCTGGATCCTCATACTTTTCAGTGGGACCTAATTAGTTTTTTTTGATTAGGATTACTTACAGTGTGGAAACAGGCCCTTCAGCCCAACAAGTCCACACCAACCCAGACCCACTCACCTAACACTACGGGCAATTTAGCATGGCCAATTCACCTAAGCTGCACATTTTTGGACTGTGGGAGGAAACCGAAGCACCCGGAGGAAACTCATGCAGACACAGGGATAATGTGCAAACTCCACACAGTCAGTTGCCTGAGGCGGGAATGGAACCTGGGTCTCTGGTGTTGTGGACTTCTTTGGACATTTACCTTCTCTTTCAATCATTTAAGGGATATGAAGATTCACTGATCAAGTGATTTGTAATCCTTAATTCAGAAATCGAAAAACTATCAGGATTAAAAAGATTGACAAGTTTCAGTTTCTACAATCTAACCACATAACTGATGTTTTTTCGCCTCTTGAACCACTCAATTTTATTTTGCCCTTCTCTAACGTCCTCAAATCACCCCTAAAGGTAGTGACCAGAATTGGACAGAATAGTCCAGTTAAGGTCAAACCAGACATTTACAAAGGTTCATCATAGTTTCCTTGCATTTAGGAACACAGAAACCTAAAGCAGGAATATGTCATTCAGTTCTTTGTGGCAAAAGTGAGGGCTTCGTCGAGAGTGTGGTGCTGGGAAAGCACAGCAGGTCAGGCAGCGTCCGAGGAGGAGAGTCGATGTTTCAGGCAAAAGCCCTTCATCAGGACCCTTAAAAATCTGAGTTCTTGGATAAGGGCAGTTAAATACTTAACAAAACTGACAAGACTTCTATCCTTGTGGAGATGCTTCAGATGGAGGATACCAGCACATTTGTGTGAGAAGTGTGGCAGCTGCAGCAGCAGGATAGGTGAATGCAGCATTTTTTGCTGCTTCTGCTCCCACTCTGCTGTCAAATGTAACAAGCCAACTACCTGTTTTGCTCTTTGCTTGATCAGTGAATCTTCCTATGCCTTAAATGATTGAAAGACAAGATAAAGCTCACATGGTTTAGTGTCCAAAGAAGTCCACTGATGAAAAGCGACGGGACCTCCTCTTCACTGTTAGCTTCTTCACTTTTCGTGCTCATGACTGGGGATCAACATTCTTTGAATTTGCAATATGAAGGGGGCCAATGAAGTCTAAATAATTAACAGACCTGAAACAATTCATCCTAGAGTTCTAATATTCTCTAAAATCTTAACAGAACATCAAACTCAAAATGCACCCTTTATTGTGAACATTCTGCAATAAAAACACATCAGCAAAGATATTTTAATATAATTCTCTCATCTGGCTAAAGCATGATCACTGACCCAACTGTCCCTTTTTAAACAGGCATTGTAGAATTTCAAACAAATTAGGAGCTCAAGGCACTCAATTTGTTTTAAGGTTACAAGTTTGATAATTTTAAAAAAGACATAATGTTATACAATTTCAATGTAACAACAAAAATCTGCCCTATTACATAGCCCACAAAACAGCAAATTGAGATCCTGATTAAAATAAGACAAAACAGTTACTTAAAAGGATTTTCAGAACCTGGATTTTAATAAATCAAAATATTTAAATATGAAAACTCACAACATGGCACAATTTACATTGAAACTTCCTTTTAGAACATAGAAAGTACAGCACAGAACATGCCCTTTGGCCCACGATGTTGTGTCGAGATTTAATCCTAATGTAAAATATAATAACTTAACCTACGCATCTCTCAACTCACTGCTATCCATGTCATGTCCAGCAGTCGCTTAAATGTCCCCAATGACTCTGCTTCCATCACCACAGCTGGCAACGCATTCCATGCACTCACAACTCTCTGCGTAAAGAACCTACCTCTGACGTCTCCTTTATCCCTTCCTCCTAATATCTTCAAACTATGACTCCTCATACCAGACAATCCTGCCCTGGGGAAACGTCCCTGGCTATTGACTCTATCTATTCCACTCATTATCTTGCATACCTCGATCAGGTCTCCTCTCTTCCTCTTTCTCTCCAGAGAGAAATGCCCGAGCTTATTCAAAGCCCTCCAATCCAGGCAGCATCCTGATAAACTTTCTTGGCACCCTCTCTAAAGCCTCTGTATCTTTCCTATAGTAGGGCGACCAGAACTGGACACAATATTCCAAGTGTGGTTTCACCAGGGATTATAGAGCTGTAGCAAAACCTCGTTGCTCTTAAATTCGATCCCCCTGTTAATGAAAGCCAAAACACCATATGCTTTCTTAACAACTCTATCCACTTGTGTGGCAACTTTGAAGGATCTATGTACTTGCACATCCAGGTCCCTCTGTTCCTCCACACTGCCAAGAATCCTGTCTTTAATCCAATATTCAGCATTTGAGTTCGACCTTCCAAAATGCATCAATTCGCATTTATCCAGGTTAAACACCATCTGCCATTTCTCAGCCCAGCTCTGCATCCTGTCTATGTTGCGCTGCAGCCTGCAGTAGACCTCGATACTATCAACAACACTTCCAAACTTTGTGTCATCTGCAAATTTACTAACCCACCCCTCAACCTCCTCATCAAAGTCATTTATAAAAGCTACAAGAGCAGAGGCCCAAGAACAGAGCCCTGCAGGACCCCATTCAACACTGACCTCCAGGCAGAACACTTTCAATCTACAACCACTCTCTGTCTTCTGTCAGCCAGCCAATTCTGAATCCAGATAGCCAAATCTCCTCGTATCCCATACTTCCTGATTTTATGAATGAGCCTACCATGGGGAACCTTATCAAATGCCTTGCTGAAGTCCATATACACCACATCCACTGCTCGACCTGTCTTGTCACCTCCTCAAAGAACTCAATAAGATTTGTGAGGCATGACCTGCTCCTCGCAAAGCCACGCTGACTGCCCTTAATCACACTGTGCATAATAGCACTGTCCAAATAGTCAGAAATCCTATCCCTCAGAATTCTTTCCAAAACTTTGCTGACCACAGACATAAGACTGACTGGTCTGTAATTGACAGGGATTTCCCTATTACCCTTCTTGAAAAGAGGAACAACATTCACCTCCTTCGAATCCTCCAGTATGACTCCCGTGGAGAGTGAGGAGGCAAATATCCTTGACAGCGGCTTAGCAACCTCCTTTCTTGCTTCCTGGAGCAGCCCAGGAAAAATCTGGCCTGGTCCTGGGGACTTATCAATCTTAATGTTTTCCAAAATTTCCAGCACATCAACTTCATCAATCTTGATCTGGTCAAGATTGTATCCCAACTCCTCAAAGTTTTCATTCACAATAAGGTGCCTTTCCTTGGTGAAAACTGAAACAAAAAACTCATTTAGGGCTTCCGCTATCTGCTTAGACTCCACGCACAATTTCCCTTTGCTATCCCTGATCAGCCCTACCTTCTCCCTGATCATTCTCTTATTCCCCACGTATGAGTAAAATGCCATTGGGTTCTCCCTAATCCTTCTTGCCAAGCCTTTTTCATGCCTCCTCAATCTGCAATTTGAGAGGGAGAGGGTACAATCGGAAGTGACAATATTTCTGTGGAATAAAGGGAACTATGGCGCTATGAGGGAGGAGCTGGCCAAAGTTCAATGGTGCAATACCTTAGCAGGGATGACAGTGGAGGAACACTGGCAGATATTTCTGTGTATAATGCAGAAGATGCAGGATCAGTTCATTCCAAAAAGGAAGAAAGATCCTAGGAGTAGGCACGGGTGACTGTGGCTGACGAGGGTAGGTAAGAAACATATAAAGTTAAAAGAGAAAATGTATAACATAGCAAAGATAAGTGGGAAAACGGAGGACTGGGAAGCTTTTAAAGAACAACAGAGGATTACTAAGAAGGAAATATGCAGAGAAAAAAGGAGGTACGAAAGTAAACTGGCCAAAAATATAAAGGAGGATAGTAAAAGCCTTTTTAGGTATGTGAAAGGCAAAAAAATGGTTAAGACTAAAATTGGTCCTTTGAAGACAGAAACAGAGGAATATATTACGGGGAACAAAGAAATGGCAGAAGAATTGAATTGGTACTTCAGATCTGTGTTCACTGGGGAAGACATAAGAAATCTCCCTGAGGTAACAGTGGCTGAAGGACCTGAACTTAAGGGAATTTATATTTGCCAGGAATTGGTGTTGGAGAGACTGTTAGGTCTGAAGGTTGATAAGTCCCCGGGGCCTGATGGTCTACATCCCAGGGTACTGAAGGAAGTGGCTCGAGAAATCGTGGATGCATTTGTGATTATTTTCCAGAGTTCGATATTCGGGATCAGTTCCTGCGGACTGGAGGGTGGCTAATCTTGCACCACTTTTTAAGAAAGGTGGGAGAGAGAAAGCAGGAAATTAGTGACCTCAGTGGTGGGAAAGATGCTGGATTCTATTATAAAGGATAAAATTACAACACATCTGGATAGTAGTAACAGGATAGGTCAGAGTCAGCATGGATTTATGAAGGGGAAATCATGCTTGACTAATCTTCTGGAAATTTTTTGAGGATGTAACTCTGAAGATGGATGAGGGAGATCCAGTAGATGTAGTGTACCTGAATTTTCAGAAAGCTTTTGATAAAGTCCCACATGGGAGGTTAGTGAGCAAAATTGGGGTGCATGGTAATGGGGACAAAGTACTAACTTGGATTGAAAGTTAGTTGGCTGACAGGAAACAAAGAGTAGTGATAAGCGGCTCCATTTTGGAATGGCAGGCAGTGACCAGTGGGATACTGCAGGGATCAGTGCTGGGACCACAGCTTTTTACGATATATATTAATGATATAGAAGATGGTATTAGTAATAACATTAGCAAATTTGCTAATGATACTAAGCTAGGTGGCAGGGTGAAATGTGAGGAGGATGTTAGGAGATTACAGGGTGACCTGGACAGGTTAGGTGAGTGGCCAGATGCATGGCAGATGCAGTTTAATGGGGATAAATGTATGGTTATCCACTTTGGTGGCAAGAACAGGAAGGCAGATGACTACCTAAATGGAATCAATTTAGGTAAAGGGGCAGTACAGAGAGATCTGGGTGTTCTTGTACACCAGTCAATGAAGGTAAGCATGCAGGTACAGCAGGTAGTGAAGAAGGCTAATAGCATGTTGACCTTCATAACAAGAGGGATTGAGTATAAAAGCAAAGAGGTTCTTCTGCAGCTGTACAGGGCCCTGGTGAGACCACACCTGGAGTATTGTGTGCAGTTCTGGTCTCCAAATTTGAGGAAAGACATTCTGGCTATTGAGGGAGTGCAGCGTAGGTTCACGAGGTCAATTCCTGGAATGGGAGGACTACCTTATGCTGAAAGACTGGAGTGACTGGGCTTGTATACCCTTGAGTTTAAGGATCAGTGGTGCTAGAAGAGCACAGCAGTTCAGGCAGCATCCACAGTGCAGCGAAATCGACGTTTCGGGCAAAAGCCCTTCATCAGGAATAAAGGCAGTGAGCCTAAAGCGTGGAGAGATAAGCTAGAGGAGGGTGGGGGTGGGAAGAAAGTAGCATAGAGTACAATGGGTGAGTGGTGGAGGGGATGAAGTTGATAGGTCAGGGAGGAGAGGGTGAAGTGGATATGTGGAAAAGGAGCTAGGCAGGTAGGAAAAGTCCGGACAAGTCACGGGGAAAGTGCTGAGCTAGAAGTTTGGAACTAGGATGAGGTGGGGGATGGGGAAATGAGGAAACTGTTGAAGTCCACATTGATGCCCTGGGGTTGAAGTGTTCCGAAGCGGAAGATGAAGCCTTCTTCCTCCAGGCGTCTGGTGGTGAGGGAGCGACGGTGAAGGAGGCCCAGGACCTCCATGTCCTCGGCAGAGTGGGAGGGGGAGTTGAAATGTTGAGCCACGGGGCGTGTGGTGGATTGGTGCGGGTGTCCCGGAGATGTTCCCTAAAGCGCTCTGCTAGGAGGCGCCCAGTCTCCCCAACGTACAGGAGACCGCATCAGGAGCAACGGATACAATAAATGATATTAGTGGAGGTGCAGGTAAAATCTTGATGGATATGGAAGGCTCCTTTAGGGCCTTGGATAGAGGCGAGGGAGGAAGTGTAGGCACAGGTTTTACAGTTTTACAGTTCCTGCGGTGGCAGGGGGAAGTGCCAGGATGGGAGGATGGATTGTTTAGTCACGGAGCGTGGAAGGCTGAGAGGGGATCTGATTGAGACATATAAGATTATTAAAGGACTGGTCACTCTGGAGGCAGGAAACATGTTTTTGCTCATGGATGAGTGCCGAACCAGAGGACACAGCTTAAAAATACGGGGTAGACCATTTAGGCCAGAGATGAGGAGAAACTTCTTCACCCAGAGAGTGGTGGTTGTGTAGAATGCTCTGCCCCAGTGAGGCAGTGGAGGCCCAGTCTCTGGCTAATTTAAGAAAGAGTTGGATAGAGCTCTCAAGGATAGTGGAATCAAGGGTTATGGAGATAAGGCAGGAACAGGATACTGATTAAAGATGATCAGCCATGATCATATTGAATGGTGGTGCAGGCTCGAAGGGCAGAATAGCCTACTCCTGCACCTATTGTCTATTGTCTTCCTGGCTGTCTTCAATCCATTTAGAGTCATAGAGATGTACAGCATGGAAATAGACCCCTCGGTCCAACCCTTCCATGCCGATTAGATATCCCAACCCAATCTAGTCCCACCTGCCAGCACCTGACCCTGTTCATACACCCATCCAAATGCCTCTTAAATGTTGCAATTGTACCAGCCTCCACCTCTTCCACTGGTAGCTCATTCCATACATGTACCACCCTCTGCATGAAAAAGTTGCCCCTCAGGTCTCTTTTATATCTTTCCCCTCTCACCTTAAGCCAATACCCTCTAGTTCTGGACTCCCGGACCCCAGGGAAAAGACTTTGCCTGTTTACCCTATCCATGCCCCTCATAATTTTGTAAACCTCGATAAGGTCACCCCATAGCCTCCAATGCTCCAGGGAAAACAGACCCAGCCTGTTCAGCCTCTCCCTATAGCTCAAATCCTCCAACCCTGGCAACATCCTTGCAAATCTTTTCTGAACCCTTTCAAGCTTGACAACATCTTTCTGATAGGAAGGAAACTTACGAACATTGCACGTTATTTTAAATGAAAAAAAACAGAAGCATCACTCGACTTTCTAAGTCAGATGACTCGGTTTATTAAATTCCTGTCTAACTCTCTGTAATCTCCCTTCAGAACCTCACCTTTTCCCTTCCTCTGTCGTTGATTCCAATGTGGACAATGACCTCTCGCTGGCTCCTCTCCCCCTTAGGCTTAGGGGAAAGATATAAAAGAGAACAAGAGGGGCAACATTTTCACACAGAGGGTGGTACGTGCATGTAATGAGCTGCCAGAGGAAGTGGTGGAGGCAGGTACAATTTCAACACTTGAAAGGCATTTGGATGGGTATATGAATAGGAAGAGTTTGGAGGGATATGGGCCGGGTGCTGGCAGGTAGGACTAGATTGGGTTGGGATATCTGGTCGGCATGGACGGGTTGGACTGAAGGGTCTGTTTGCATGCTATACATCTCTATGACTCTACGCTTTCTTTCCACAGATGCTGCCAAATCTGGGTAGGGGGCAGTTTCTCCAGCTCTTTCTGCTTTTTGTTTCAGATTCCCAGCATTGTTTTGTGTAATTTTAAACAGACATAGGAACAATTCCTCACAAAATCGACTTGCCAAGGAACTCAATTAGAATGGTGCTGGAAAAGCACAACAGTTCAGACAGCATCCGAGGAACAGTAAAATCGATGTTTTGGGCAAAAGCCCTTCATCAGGAATAAAGGCAGAGAGCCTGAAGGGTGGAGAGATAAATGAGAGGAGGGTGAGGGTGGGGAGAAAGCAGCATAGCATACAATAGATGAGTGGGGGAGGGGATGAAGGTGACAGGTCTTGGGGGGGTGGAGTGGATAGGTGGAAAAGAAGATAGGCAGGTAGGACAAGTCATGGGGACAATGCTGAGCTGGAAGTTTGGAACAGGGGTGAGGTGGGGGAAGGGGAAATGAGGAAACTATTGAAGTCCACATTGATGCCCTGGTGTTGAAGTGTTCCGAGGTGGAGGATAAGGCGTTCTTCCTCCAGGGATCTAGTGGTGAGGGAGCGGCGGTGAAGGGGGCCCAGGACCTCCATGTCCTCAGCTGAGTGGGATGGGGAGTTGAAATGTTGGGCCACAGGGTGGTGTGGTTGATTGGTGCGGGTGTCCCAGAGATGTTCCCTAAAGTGCTCTGCTAGGAGGCGTCCAGTCTCCCCAATATAGAGGAGACCGTATCGGGAGCAACGGATACAATAAATGATATTGGTGGATGTGCAGGTAAAACTTTGATGGATATGGATGGCTCCTTTAGGGCTTTGGATGGAGGTGAGGGAGGAGGTGTGGCCGCAGGTTTTGCAATTCCTGCGGTGGCAGGGGAAGGTGCCAGGATGTGAGGGTGGCTTGTGGGGGGGGCATAGACCTGACCAGGTAGTCAAGGAGGGAATGGTCTTTGCGAAGGCGGAAAGGGGTGGGGAGGGAAATATATCCCTGGTGGTGGGGTGTGTTTGGAGATGGCGAAAATGCCAGCGGAGGATTTGATTTATGCGAAGGTTGGTAGAGTGGAAGGTGAGCACCAGGGGCGTTCTGTCCTTGTTACAGTTGGAGGGGTGGGGTCTGAGGGCAGAGGTGTGGGATGTGGACGAGATGCGTTGGAGGGCATCTTTAACCATGTGGGAAGGGAAATTGCGGTCTCTGAAGGTGGAGGCCATCTGGTGTGTTCTGTGATGGAACTTGGTCCTCCTGGGAGCAGATACGGCAGAGGCAGAGGAACTGGGAATGTGGGATGGCATTTTTGCAGGAGGTAGGGTGGGAAGAGGTGTAATCCAGGTAGCTGTGGGAATCGGTGGGTTTGTAAAAAATGTAGGTGTCAAGTCGGTCGTCATTAATGGAGATGGAGAGGTCCAAGAAGGGGAGGGAGGTGTCAGAGACAGTCCAGGTAAATTTAAGGTTAGGGTGGAATGTGTTGGTGAAGTTGATGAATTGCTCAACCTCCTCACGGGAGCACGAGGTGGAACCGATGCAGTCACCAATGTAGCGGAGGAAGAGGTGAGAGTGGTGCCGGTGTAGCTATGGAAGATGGATTGTTCTATGTAGCCAAGAAAGAGACAGGCATAGCTGGGGCCCATACATGTGCCCATGGGTACCCCTTTGGTCTGGAGGAAGTGGGAGGATTCGAAGGAGAAATTGTTAAGGGTGAGGACCAGTTTGGCCAGACGAATGAGAGTGTCGGTGGAAGGGTACTGTTGGAGACGTCAGGAGATGAAGAAACGGAGGGCGTGGAGGCCCTGGTTATGGTGGATGGAGGTGTAGAGGGATTGGATATCCATGGTGAAGATGAGGCGTTGGGAGCCGGGGAAATGGAAGTCTTGGAGGAGGTGGAGGGAGTGGGTGGTGTCTCGAAAGTATGTGGGGAGTTCCTGAACTAGGGGGGAATAAGACAGTGCCGAGGTAGGTAGAGATGAGTTCAGTGGGGCAGGAGCATGCTGAGAGAATGGGTCAGTCAGGGTGGTCAGGCTTGTGGATCTTGGGAAGGAGGTAGAACTGGGCAGTTCGGGGTTCCCGGACTGAGGTTGGAAGCTGTGGGTGGGAGATTTCCTGAGGTGATGAGGTTCGGTATGGTCTGGGAGATGATGGTTTGGTGATGGAGGGGGGGTCATGGTCAAGGGGGCAGTGGGAAGAGTTGTGTTCGAGTTAGCGTTTGGCTTCAGCGGTGTAGAGGTCAGTGTGCCAGACTACCACTGCACCCCCTTTATCTGCTGGTTCGATGGTGAGGTCGGTAACTCCACAAAAGGGAAACGCTTCACAGCCCGGGGACTACCTGCATGGTATGGATGTTTTGGGCAAACAGACTCCACAGGCCTACTCACGTACTAGACGATTCTAAGGTTTCACACAAGTTTTATGCAACACACCCGAATAACCTCCAGCTCGCCGTTTTCTTTACCCGATGGACGACAGCAGCGGTTTGGGCGGGAATTTCAAACCAACTCGAGGCGGTTGAGTGGGCGGGGTCAGGGGAATGCGTCAATGCGACTGACGTCAGAGGGCCGGTGTCACGCGCTTTCATTGCGCACCGCGAGAGGTGAGTGGGCAGTCGCGGCTGCGCCTGCGCGCGCGGGCTCGCGGCGCGCGCTGGTGGTGGAGGCGTGGGCGCGCTCGCTGGCCGTTTAAATGTAAACAAGAGGCATTGGGCGAAGTACACGCGAGAAAAGGTGGGAGGGAGAAGGGAAGAAAGAAAAGCCCTCCGACCATTAACTCCTTGAATCCGGGCCGGTAGCTGCCATCTCATCCGCGTCTCTTTCGATTCGTCCTCCGGTCTTTCCAAAGCGACAGCGGTGCGTGTTCTCCTGTGTGTGCGCGGGGCGGGGAAGGAACGGCGCGGGGCCTAGGCCGCAGGCTCCGGCCTGTTCTTCACTCTGTTCCCGCCCTTAGCGACAGAGTGAGGGGGAGGGAGGAGGGGAAAAAAAAACAAACGAGCCCGCCGTCATCCCGCGGCCCAGCCCTCTGGATCCCCGCTGCTGATTCAGGCCAGCTCCTCACCCTCCACCACCTGCTTGATCAGAACAGACGAAAGGTAAAATACTACAAGGGGGGAAAAAAAGCCTCGCGTTTGGTTTGTTTTCATTAATCAAAAGCGTCTTTGCATGCTCATTTAGATCCGAATGAAT
Source organism: Hemiscyllium ocellatum (assembly GCF_020745735.1). Taxonomy (NCBI): domain Eukaryota; kingdom Metazoa; phylum Chordata; class Chondrichthyes; order Orectolobiformes; family Hemiscylliidae; genus Hemiscyllium; species Hemiscyllium ocellatum. The sequence continues at coordinate 60,487,681 of NC_083415.1, forward strand.
AATTATTTCTTTTATATTCCCCTCTTGACCTGACTCATCGCTGGTCATAAAGTCAGGCTGGTTGTTGTTGTCGGTGTCTGAAAGTGCAGTGTCATCGCCAGGACTTAGTTTTGTCTCGGTTGTCCATCCTAACCCTTATTTTGTTGTTACTTTCGTTGTCAGTCACAGTCGTAATTGTCTAGTGTAGTGTCTTATTTTATAATCCTTTTGCAGCGTAGATCCGCACCGTTGCTTTTTTGAAAAATAAATATTTGTCTGATTGTCGGGGGGCATCACATCCGCGTTGGTCTCAGTCTCTTCCTTGCTGTTGAAGAGGAAAGAGGGTAGACGCTGTATCCTATTTTAATTCATTCACGTGGGTGCCACGGGGTAGCATTTGTAGTGAGATAGTGAGCTGCTTTCTGTTATAGCAACTGAGTTAACCGTATTGCTGTGGGTTTGGAAGCGTGTAGGTTAGGCTGGGTACATTGATCAATCCAACTTTCTTACTTTATTAGAAAACCTCAAGTTTCATACTTAATGTTGCTGTGAGCTTTTTAAAAATTCCTGATTTATTTATATCACTGCTTAACTACTGTTTTGGCATTTGAACTCTTGACTGGATTTTTAGTCCAGAGTTCTGGTTGTTTTGTAAAGTAATATAGTCAGTATGTTACTTGTAACTAATCATGCACTTTGTTACAGGAGTACCAGATAGCAATTAAGGGTGGGATATAAGTTTTTTTTTTGTTTTGTTTCTCAGTATCTTGAGGATGTCACAGCAGGCTGAATGCTCACTAATGTATCAAAAATAGGGTGATTGAATCTTGTCCTTTTTTTTAGGCATGTGTATCTTAGTAGTACACTACCTTAAAAGATCCATTTGCCTACTGTACTTTCAAATGGTTTTAACAATCAATTTTTGTTAATGGTTAACATCAATATCTGGGCATGTTGTGTACTGTTGATTTAAATCCAAAGTGTGCCCAATTAGGACAAGTGACTAGTTTATGGAAATATTTTTGGCCCGGTGTATTTTCCTGCTTCAACATAATTGACAGCATTCTTGCCTCCGCGAGATGATTGTGGGGCCAGACCCAGTCCAATAAGCTGTTTCTTGACAGTTTTTCCATTGATTATATATACTTCTTAAAATCTAGTTGCAGGTTATGTAATCCACATGCATCTTCTGCTTAATCAATGTAGATATTTTAGAAGTTCTGATGTAGGTGTTGGGACAGTCGGTTTAACTAGTTGATATTTATGGATAAATGACCAAATGAATGCATTAGTTAATTTTTTTTGGGGCGGGGTATAAATCTTTGTCAAGGTACTTTGCATGTGAAGTAGCAGAGTGGTGTGCAGCCTGTGAATTTCATTTTGGGACATTCTAAGAACATAAAAAGTGCATTACACAAAATTAACCTCATGTCGGCAGGATGGCGGCTTAGTCGTTAGTACAGTTGCCTCTCGGCACCAGGTCCCAGGTTCACTTCCACCCTCTAGAACCTGTTTGTGTGGAGTTTACACATTCTCCACTTGTCTGCCTGGGTTTCTTCCGGGTGTTCTGGTTTCCTGCAACAGTCCAAAGATATGCAGGTTAGCTGGATTGGCTATGTTGAATGTGCCCATAGTGTCCATGGTTGTGGACATCCAGGCTAGGTGGGTTAGCCATGGGCAATGTGGCATTACAGATATATGGTAACGGGATGGATCTGGGTGGGATGCTGTTTGGAGAGCTGGTGTGAACTTGATGGGCGAAACTGGTCTGCTTCCACACTGTTGAGATTCTATGATCTGGTAACACCAGAAAACCACTTTCTCTACAAGACAAAGTTTGGTTTAAAGTCTCACCTGAAAAATTGTACCTTAAACAGCGCAGCACATTTTCAAAACTGCAGAAAGATAAACCCAAGTTATGTGCTTTGGTGCAGTAGAGATAACATTAGATTTGTAAGACTTTTTGTCTATGTACTCTAGGTTATGAACTCCATTCCTGAGTACTGTTTTTTTAATTTGATTTGTGGCAAGTCAAAACACAATACAGAAGATTCTTATTTCGGATTCTTAAAATTTAATAGATCTATGGGATTTCATTTGTAAATGTGGGCATTTGTGAGTGAGGGGTCACCTGTATAAATCCTTCTGTTCTACTGCTCCTAAGACTTTACAAAGATATGACAGATAAAAGAGACATTTGTAGCTGAGTTGAAGATTGGTCAGTTGAGGTTCAAGGAGGGTCGCAAAAAGAGGAAAGGGAATTGGAGTAATTTTGGAAAAGCATTTCAACATACAGCAAAAGTAGCTGAAGGTATGGTTTGAATTGGTTGGGAACTGTTGGAACTGGAAGCCAGAATTGAGAAAATGGACAGTGAAGGGTGAATGGGATTGCATACTTTAATGAGCCAGACATTGGAAGGGTAATGGCCTTGGAGGGTTGAAAATTTAGAATGAGGATTGAAAATTAAGACTCTTTCGGAATTGGAATGAGATGGGGTGACACCAGTTGCAAACAGAATAGGATATAGATGGATGAGGTGAAATTTACTGTACAATGTTAGACTGGCTGAATACCGAAGTAATAAAGCCTGAACTACAGGGAGAGGCTGAACAGGCTGGGCTGTTTTTCCTGGAGCGTCTGAGGCTGAGGGGTGACCTTATAGAGGCTTACAAAATTGAGGGGCATGGATTGGATAAATAGACAGTCTTTTCCCTGGGTTCAGGGAGTCCAGAAGTAGAGGGTGAGAGGGGAAAGACATAAAAGAGGCATTTGTACCCACCTCCACAACTACTTCTGCAGCTCATTCCACACATACACTACCCTGCGCATAAAAAGTTCCCCTTAGGGTCGTTTCATATCTTTCACCTCTCATCTTAAACCTATACCCTTTAGTTTTGGACTCCCATACCCTAGGGAAAAAAGCCTTGGCTATTCACCCTCTCTGTGCCCCTCCATAATATTATAAACCTCTGACGTCACCCCACAGCTCGGATGCTCAAGAGAAAACAGTTCCAGCCTGTTCAGCCTCTCCTAACAAATCAAACCCTCCAACCTCACCCTTGTGAAAGAGTTCAGAAAAGATTTACGTTTTTCACAACATCTTAAAGTAGGAAGACCAGAACTGAATGCAGTATTCTAAAAATGGGTTCACCAATGTCCTGTGCTCCTGCAACTTGACATTCCAATTCCTATACTCAAAGCACCGACCAATAAAGGACAGCATATGAAATGCCTCCTTCACTACCGAGTCTACTTGCAACTCCATCTTCAAGGAATTATGAACCTGCCCCAAACGTCACTTTGTTTGGCAACACTCCTCAGGATCTTTTCATTAAGTGTACAAGTCCTGCGTTGATTTGCCTTCCAAAATGCAGCACCTCACATTTAAAATTAAACTCCACCTACCACTCCTCAGTCCATTGGCCCATTTGATCAAAGTCCTGTTGTACATCTAGATAACCTCCTTTGCTGTCCACTACATCACCAATGCTGGTGTCATCACCAAACTGACTAACCACACCTCCTATATTCCTAACCAAATCATTTATATAAAAATTACAAAAAGAGGTGGACCCAGCACCAATCTACGCTGCATACCCCTGTCACAGGCCTCCAGTCTATAAAGCATCTCTCCACCACCCATTGTCTCCTGCCTTCGAGCCTTGAGTATAGGAATTGGAATGCAACATTTCAAGTGCATGTGGATGGGTACGTGAATAGGAAAGGTTTCGAGAGATATTGGCCCAATGCTGGCAAATGAGACTGGATTAATTTAGGATATCTGGTCGGGGTAGATGAGTTGGATTGAAGGGTCTGTTTACATGCTGTACATCTTGATGACTCTGATTGTCGCCAGTTTCTTATTTACCTGTATCATTGCTATAATTTATTTCTTCAGCGTGCACCCATTCTGCTGAGCTACCATTGTAATTTGTAAATTTTAATGGATAATCATTCAAAGAACAGTTTAAAAACTATCTTTTGAAGGTTGATGGCTATGCTGTACCTGTTCAACTTGACGATTTATTGAAGGTTCTTAATTTGTAATTGTTACTGTTGGGGAACTTTGGTTCGAACATGGATAAAGCCATGTATAGCTTTAGATTGGATTTGTATTTCTATAGTGATGTGTTAATGTTTTGAGAAAAGTAATTTTTGTTTACTTTTGGATTATTCATTGGGGTGGGTATTCCTGGAAAATTGTTTACGTGAAGGGTTTCAAAAAAAAACTTGGCATTAAATAGTGCATTAGAAAATAAGGGTAGAAGAGAAGGAAAAGCTAGTCACTTGCATACCAAAAGTGTATCCTATTGCACACAGTGATAGAGAGACATTATGCAGTGAGCTTTTGCTCCCTTTCATTCTCATCATTTTCCCAATTTTGGTTCCATCTTTACCCTAAAGTGGAAGGGCATGTGCACAGGAAATGCCTTTTTATTTACATTAGTCACACTTGGACTTCTGCTCAGGTTTACTCAAGTTACACGAAGATTGAGAAGTTGGTTTTGAATATGTCGAGTGGTGGGAGAGAAGGGCAGACAGGATGGAGGCAATATTATAGCTGGTCTGGGCCGAGCTGGGAGCTGGAGCTAGAGCAAGAGCATTTGCTGGTAGTTTAAAAAATGTTCATTGAGCAATAGTTTGTTGCCAGTAATCCTTGGAAGCCTCGTAGTACTGGGGAGGTGATGGCCTAATGGTGGTATTGTTGAACTGTTAATCCAGAGTGGATAAAGAGTGGAGGTGGAAAAGCACAACAGGTCAAGCAGCATCCGAGGAGGAAGGGAGTCGAAGTTTCAGGTCAGAACTTTTCATCAGAACTGACAACGTTACTTTCTCACAATATGGAAAGTGGTCTTTCAGTAACCTGGTCAATTATCAAGCATCTAGCTATTCCAATTGCATTTGGCTTATTAGCACTTAAACTGCAATGGCATGCAAGGCTATCTAAATAGTTCTTGTATGTCTTGAGGGTTTCTTCCTCTCCCACTTCTTTAGGCAGGTTCCAGCCGCTCGCTACCGTCAGTGAAATTACTCTTTCCCTCAAATCCCCTGTTAACCTTTTGCTATATATCTTTAAACTGTGCTCCTGGTTATTGACTTTGAGGGGAAGGTTTCTCCCTATCTACTCTTGTCAACTGTAATACATATAGAAGGAATGAAGAGCTGTGATTTCATATTGGTGTGTTTAAATTTGAAGTATGTTAAATGATTCTTTTAATGACTTTAGTGTTACAATGCTTTAGCAGTGTTAAACACAGCAAACTTGTTTCATTTAAATCTTATTCCCAAAATAAGTGTAATTATGTTGGGGTGAGTTTGTTGCTGTTGAATAGGTTGCTGAAGTCTTCACTGCAGGTGTTGTCAGATACTGGCAGTTAAGTTTAGTCTCCTAAATTGTGACAATTGACCACTGACTGGAGTCTTTAATGGAAAAAAGGATGGGGTGCAGATTGAAAGAAAACTTAATAAAAACTAAAAGAACTACAGATGCTGTAAATCAGAAACAAAACCAGAAATTGCTGGAAAAGCTCAGTCTGGCAGAATCTGTGAAGAGAAAGCATTGCATGGGTTTGAGTCATGAACAGACCAGTTTAATAGTAAAGATTTCAACAGAAGTTGAACTTCGATAGCTGATGTTAAGGATGCTGTAGAGGTGGGAGGTTAGAAAAATTCTTAGATGGTCAGAATATGACATTGAATGCTCATCTCAGGATCAGATTTACACCAAGATTGCGAAAGTCTAAGTTGTTACAGAGAGGGGTGGAATAAGCAGTTATAGACCCAATCTAAATTGTTTTGAAAACATTGTTTCCAGTGATTAATTGGAGAAAATTTCTGCTCAGATTTTGGATAAGTAGTCTGATAACTTATCAGTAACGGGGCGAGAGGAATGTTGGTGAGGTAGATTAGGTGTCAGAATAAAAGAAAATGATTGCTGTGCCTTCAGGTGATCTTGGCAAGGATACTATGCAGGCGAGAAATACAACAAGAACCAGTGATTGGTCCTTAAGGGGCAGTCGCACCTAGTTGGGCTACAGCACAAATGTAGAAACAGAATGTGTGACCAACTGTGAAAGGCTGCAGTCGTGAGGAGAAAGTTTTTTTTTACCTTTATCACCATCCTGTTGCAATTTATTGACCGCTTTGATCAGAACCATTTTTCCAGTATTGTGACAGAGCTGATCTGACATTATTACTAAACTCCTGATGTGATAGTTTCTTTTTAGTATCTTCTCTCTCATGAGCACTGTATTCCACATCCATCTAAGTCTTCTGCAGGACTGCATCACACTTGACCTCTCATTTGTCCAAGCTATTAGTGTTTCCCCTAAACTTTAAAAATCAAATGCAAAAGTTTCTAACTGAATGCACAATTGTTTATTTCTAATGCAAATTGAAGTCCATTCATTCTGGAGGCTACTTCTCTTTCTGGTTGTTTTAAGAAAATCGCCCCGCCTACAGAAATACTTAAGATCATCAAAACACTCTTCAGAAATCCAAGTAAACTGATGTTAATTCAAAAATGCAATTTTAAGCACCTATATAAACAACTCTCATCCTTCATCGCAAGATGGAATGTTGACTTAAATAGGGCAGCAGTTCAAAGGTTTTATCTTTTTTAAAGGTACAGAAATGTTTAGTGTTCTTGAGCATGATGGTCTAGAGGGGAATTTAGGCAATCAATTTAGTCAGAATAGAATATAAAGGAACTGGTGGTGAATCTCCAGAATTGATTGAGTTCAGAGTGAGGGAAACTAGTCAAGAAAAGAGGGTTAAAAAGGTGCAAGTTCAGGGCAAAGAGGATCATTAAAGGACGTTTAGCTAAGTGGACTAGAAGTAAGAGAATGGCAGAGGCGGCTTATGTAATGTCTCCATTAGTTATCTTGGATTTCATCATTTATTCATGTAATTGTCTTTTATGACAAAAGCTGCAGCTAGTAACTTTGTGGTCTATTCAAGAATGCTTCAGAATGTTTCACTGCAAAATGTATTGGCATGTGCGTACTGTTTTTACTATGCTACTATATGTAGATATTAAGTGGAAGCAAGACAATTTCCCAAAGGAAATTTTGAAATCTATTCTGAATTTTTTTTAATATCCCTTTCGCTAATTATTTGTATAACCATGTTCTTCACTTAGTTACACCCCACCTCACAAGAATTGAAATAGGGAAGAGAACCTCTTCCTCTTTCCAGAACTGAAGCTCAACAAACAGAAACAATCTTTTTGGTTTTAGCTGAAGCATCATTTGATGTAGATTGAGAATAGCTAAAGTATCTTGCTTAAAGTAAAATTTGTATCCAGCTTTCTGCTGTCCTTGGTTCAGGATTACTTGCCTTGAAATTTTCGGCTTCAAATCATCTACTGAATTGTTAGGTGTGATTTATTCACCCAATGATGGGAAAGCAATTAAAATAAGAAATATGTAATATAGAGTACTATATTAAGTTTAAATGTAATGCTGTGGTCACTTGCAAATTTCTGTTCACATTACAGGAACTCTGCAAATTAGTCAAACTTGTGTTGAGTGTTCACGATAATGTATTATTTGTCAATTTTTGTATTGTGTGTAAAGTAGAGAGTTTTCACTTCAGATTTGTTCTGAATGTTATTGTGGTGTCCAAAGTTTGTGAATATATATACTTCTAAAATGTTGTACAAACTATGGAGTAGAACTTAGAGGTGAACAGGTCAGTGCATCAGACATAATTATGGAAGTGGGGGAAAAATACTGTTGCTAAATGACTGCACCCCTGTATGTTCCATGCCACCATATACCTGTATCTATATAGAATTCAAATCCACAAATTGAGAATTCCTCTCTTAACATACTACTGAGTACTCGCTCCCCATACTCCTATACCCAATTCAACCCTAATTAATTTAGTATATCCATCACCTGTTCCCTCATTCCACTGCATCACAGATTCTTCTTTCTTTAGACAAAAAGAGCTAGAGCTGTGATTTTTTAAAAATCTCTAGTTTATATTCCCATTTTCTTTGTACATTTAAGTTCCATGTGACTTTTTTTTTGTATGTCTAACAGTTTTAAAATTTGCTGATTTCTTGGTTTAACAGAGTTGATTGCTGCTGTTCACTCTTTTCTATTTGAAGATCTTTCCATTCTCCATCCATTTTAAAATTGCAATATCTATCCCATCTTTGTCATTCACATATCTCATTGAGTATACATTATCCCATCATGACTTATTGTCAATGCAACACTTGGTTCGTTTTTATGAGAACATTTTCCACTATTTTCAGAAAGAAAAGTCCCTAACATGAAAACCTTCATGGAGGTATTTTTGCTACTCTTTTTAGCTTCCCAGTCTAAAAGTCATTATTTACCACTTTTCCGCAACAAGTAGTTGTAAACCACTCTCTACTCAAGAACCCAACAGATTTGTACAAGAAGTCAAGAAGTTAGTGTTAGAAAAGCAAGTAGGTTAGGCAGCATCCAAGGAGCAGGAGGGTTGATGTTTTGGGCATAAGCTCTTCATCAGGAATCACTTTTCCTAGATTTGTATAAGAAGCATCACTAAAAACATTTATGTTCCTCGCATCTCCCAGTGACAGCAATTTCAAAGCACAATGCTCCATGTTTAACTTTTCTTTTCAATTGTTTTCATAAATAATATCTTACACCTTGGGAGTTTTCATATGTATACTTAATGCTAATGCTTAAAAATTCGCATCTGGTCTTGTTTGATGTCTGTCCAATATGACTGTCCGATTAGATGTCCCAGTTCCTCCATTTCAGGTTTGGATGCTGCTGCATCTTTTGTGAAGCCCTGTTTTGACTATTAGGAGTAATTTTTGCAATAAGATTACTGATGCAAAATATCAGTCAGTTCGTCCTGCCTGATTTTCCAGTCCAAAGTACTTAAAATCCTCACCCTGACTTACAATTTGAATTCTGGTTAAAACTAATGAGATTGAATTCACTGCTCCAAAGTTACAAACAGTCATCGATGTATATCGTAAAGATGCCTGAAAGTGCACCTTTTAAGATAACCATAAAATATAGAGTCTGTTTTTAACTCTATTTATAGGTCAAATAAGACTGACCTTACTGAGAACTACCAAACTCCAAGGGCATCGTTTAAGTTTGAGTTTCCCCACTGCATTTGGTGCCTCTTTGGAAGCTGAAGAAACTTTAGTTGATCTCCCTGCAACAAAGCAGGGGTAGGGTGGGGGTTGTGATGGTAATGAGTTTGAATTTCACAAAGGCAAATAGTGAAATTTGAATTCAATAAAAATCTGAAATGAAAAGCGAGTCTAACGGTGATCATATAATTTTATCAATTGTTGTAAACACTCATGTGGTTCACAAATGTTCTTCACAGAGGAAATCTGATGTCGCTGATCTGACCTATATGAAGGTTCATTCTCACAGCAATGTGTTTAATGTGTAATAAATGCTAACCTAGTTATTGACATCCACATTCCATGAGCATTTTTATTTATGAAATCAATTGATCGACACTTGCAAACATTTGTTAATAAAGGTATAAAGTTAAAATGTTACTTCCTGCTGTTCGTCAATCTACTCTTGGATAGTTCCTCAAAACATCATGCTACTCGCCTTGCTTTAACTTCAAGACCCAGAGGTCACCTTTCTTGGTGCATATTCACTTACACAATAGGATTAGATGTCCCCTATTTGGCATCTCTGTAACCCAACTTCTCTCCACCATTATAGTTGTCTGTACTTTGGATACTTTGACTGGTTTATATATTAAAAACACTTGTCTACTCAAGCAAAGGGGGTATAGAATTCAGTTTATGGTACAAGTCTATTTTATTAACAAGATGTTTCGTATTAAAAACATGAGCACTTTCCAAATTCCCTCAATATTTACTTTGTCTAGCTCGCACCATCTGAGAAATGACATTGCCTGCAGTGATCCACATGTTTGAGCTTGGTTTTTTTTTGGAATCTCCTTCACTCGTATCAGTGTGGCTGTCTTCCATAGAAGTGAGTCTGTCAGGTCAGTGCAAATCTTGCCCTAGGTCACCTTGGATTGCCACTTTGTCTTCTGCCAAAAGTCTTGCTGGGAGTCTTTGCTGAGGAATGGCTTCCAGATGTGTTTTGTAATCCCCCAACCTGGAGCTTAAGAAATGTTCTGTGCCCTTTTGGCTGTTGGGGTCATGAGTGGGATTCAGAATATCCAATGGGGTCAAGCCAACACCCTTTGCTGTTGCCAGGGAGGTGAAAAGTTTATGTACTCGGACAGTGGCTGGAAGTCAAAATGCCCAGAAGTCTGATTGACGCCTCCCCAGTGCTCAACCCTTGGGCTAGTTGTAATGATTCGCACAAATCTTTGGTCTGGTATTCCATTGTTTTCCGTAGTGGATAGATGCTGACTGTTGTTTAATGTAATTTGGTTAACTTTTTTGTCAGACCCAATTTCTCTGGTCGAGAGTCAATTTTGTATGTCCAATTTTGGGCCCATGGTCACTTGACTGCATAGTTTGTTGTTGCCATTTTTAAAAAAGTAAATTTTATTCTACTATGTCATGTCCACTAACGCTTCTTGATATTTGTTCCTGGTGATATTCCTGTTTTGTCTTATACAGTATTTCTTGACTTTCTTAAATGATTCTCTCTCTCTCTCTCTCTCTCTCTCTCTCTCTCTCTCTCTCTCTCTCTCTCTCTCTCTCTCTCTCTCTCTCTCTCTCTCTCTCTCTCTCTCTCTCTCTCTCTCTCTCTCTCATCTGCAAATTTATTAGCTATACTTGAAAACTGAACCTGAACTGTCTGATTACCATGCTCAAACTTTTTGCCAGATTACCAAATTAATACTCATATTGTTCTGTCTGGAAGTCTTTCTGCCTGTATGCAGTACATACAAATACTCTGGAAAATGTAGAACTCATTGTAACTCTTTCTCACACCGGGAGTTGACCATTTATTACTGAACTTCTGTATTCCTACCAAAAACTAATGGACTGTGTTCACCCACTATCTGCAGTAAATTCTTAGCAGTATAACCCATGCTACTGCGGATATTAATTTGCTGTTTGGCTGATCTGCCAAAAAGTTATGACCCATTTTTGTCTATTACCATGATTTCTTTCACAAACCCCATTGCTGAAAAGGTCTTTCTACTGCCTGTTGATAACTATTATGTTTGTGCACACATCTGAATTAATCATTAGGAGCCCTCGCTTGCACTGATTTTTGTGTACTCTCCATTATCAGTGTAAAAGTTTGGTTACTGCTCCATGTCCAGTCCTGGTGTATTATTGTTGACAAAATCTGGTTGCCAAATCTACAAAATTTAAAATTCTGCTTTTCTTTATCCCATACTTTTAAATCTATGTCCGCTACCTTTATTGACTTTTTTTGCAAGTATGTACGCTGTTGGGTGTGATTGTGTCCTTTTGATATTTATTACAAGTCTCACATCTCTCTTCTCTTCTTGGACTTTTTATCGTAACTCCCCATTCCTTATTCCTGCACTATTTACTAAAATTTTTTTTTTAGTCGAATGATTGGCAACTTGCCTAAAATTAACACAATTAACTGTCCTAGTTTTCAGAAGGTAAAAATAATCCACTTTATTGAAGAAGTTATGTTCCATTAAAGAAATCAGTGTTCTTATGTAAATTGAAAATCCAGATTTTTGGAATACAATATCTTTTGTCTTGTTTATATCCAGTTTTGTTTTGCTTGCTTCGATGTCCTACTTAAGAATACAGGGTATTTGCTAGAACCTACATCCATGCTAACATAATGATTGGTTCTGGCTATTTTTGTTGAAGGAATAACTGCCCTTTTCAAAGACTTTTAAGCTATTATTGACCTCACATCTGAAACTGGTGAGACTCCCATTTCTCAAATGCATCCTGATATTTTTAACATTTTGTTGTCGTCTTTTACGCTGCCAATGAATGTTTTCCTCAGTATACTTTTTAGTTTGCTTGACATTCTAGTAGCATATGTTACTCCTCAAATTTGCCTCTTGTCAAAATTAGAGATCTGTACATACTTGTTGGCGTGGTCCTCCAATTTAAATGCCAGCATAAATTGGGGCATTTCCAAATGAAATTTCTGCAGTCTTACATACAACGTACTGAATTTCATTGTGTACTTTTCCACAGTACTCTGTTTAAATTTGTGAAAATCTGACCGTAAGAGCTAGGAGCAATACAGCCCATCACCCCATCAGGCCTGCTCTGCCATTTGATACGATTATGGCTGATCACATTTTGGCCTCTACTCCACTTTCCTGCCTTACCTCCATAACTCTTCAAACCATTTATTAAATAAAAAATCTGCCTATTTATCTTCTCCTTTAAAATGTATTCCATGTTCCAGTATCCACCACACTCTGGGGTAGTGAGTTCCACAAATTTGTTACTCTTTGAGAGGGTCCTCATCTGTTCTGTATTTACTACCCCTTTAATTTCAAAATGATAACCTCCCCTTCAAGGTTGACCCACAAGGAATCATTTGTTCTGTATCTACAATCAATTCTGACATAATGTTATAGTTCCGTTCTCGTGTTAGAAAATTGTGTAATTGTGGCACCATTTAAACTAATGGGACAGGAATCTCCTTCGTCAGTACAGGTAATGAAAGTTCATATTCTACAAAAACTGTCTAAATTCTTCAATTGTGTTAAAGCCAATTCACTTTGAAAAAACATGCATTATAGCAGAACTGACTGTACTTTGTCAGTCCCCTTTAGCATCTTATTTATTGCATCTTAATTAGATGACCTCAGTTTTCTAAACCATGCCCCTCATTAGCAGTTAGTCAATAGATAACCACATGGATAAATCACATCCATGAAAGTTAAATCTATCCAAAGTCATTAACCTCTAATTTCTGGGGGGAAAAAAATTTGCTGCTTAACTTTTCTTTTTGGTAATGGAGTAACCCATATCCAAATTGTAACTTCCTAAGACTCCTTTTCAGAAAACACCTAATGATCAATCATAGCCCGAATCATTACATTTTGACTCGCTATCTTCTGCCACTAAAGTTATAATTCAAAAGACACCTTTTTAAAGTGAGAGCTTCATGTCAGATAGCCAAACACCACAAAACACTCATCACTGATTTTACTATCCGTCTATCCCCAATTCCATTAGGTCTGAGATATTCCTTCAGACTTATAGATGAGAACACAACACAGGTTAACTTAGAAACTCAGACTGTGTACAGGTGCTGCTAGTTTATTACCTGCTAATAGTTGGGACTTTAGGTGGTGCTTTGTAGTGTCCCTATGTTCAAAATAGGAGGATTGGGTTTAGAAACCACCTGTTGTAGAAGTGTGTAATGACATCTCTGAACAGATTGATCAGAAAATATCTAATAGTCAGGAGTGGGGAAAGTTTCCTGTGATGCTTCATGGAACACCAGAACCAGAAAAAAGCTGGATGTGTGCATTTGCCCTGAAATTACTTCAATAGGACAAAGCTCTAGCTTGATGCCATGCCAGCTACACGAGGAACCTAAAAAGTGAAAGCAGGGTGACCCCCTAACTGAGTTTACATGTCTGTATTTGACTGGAACTGAAGTAAAAAAGGGTCATCACCTTGGGATTGTACAATAGACCCCCAAATAGTCAACATGAAATTGAGAAACAAATTTGTATGGAGATCTATTATCTGTTACCATCCTACTATTCTTATGGTAGGGAATCTTAACTTTCTAAACTGAGACTGGAACTGCCATTGTGTTAAAGGCTTGAATAGAAAAGAATTTGTGAAATGGGTACAAGAACATTTTTCTGATTCTAGTGGATGTACCTACTAGAAAAAGTGCAAAAAACTTGGGAAATAAGGCAGGGCAAGTGACTGAGGTGTCATTGCGGGAGCACTTTGGGGCCTGGGACCATAAATCTACTATTTTAAAATAGTGATGGAAAAGGCTAGAGCAGAACTAAAAATTAAAGTTCTAAATTGGAAGAAGACCAAAGTTGATTCTGGGCAGATGTTGCATGTAAAGGGATGGCTGGAAAACGTGAAGCCTTCAAAAAAAGTTGGTTCGTGTAGAGAATGCTGGATGACCAGAGAAGTTGAGGTTTTGGTCAAGAATAAGGAGGAAGTACGTGTCAGGTATTTAGAACAGAAATCGAGTAATTCCCTAGAGTATAAAGGCAGTAGGAGTATAGTCAAGAGGGCAGAAAGGGAACATGAGATAGATAGCTTTGGAAGCTAGAGTTAAAACTAATCCAGAGCGATTCTACAAATACATTGAGAACAAATGGGTAACTAGAGAGAATAAGGCCCCTCAAAGATCAGCAAGGCTACCTATGTAAGAACCACAGGAGGTGGAGGGGATCCTGAGAGTATTTTGCATCAGTGTTCACTGTGGAGAAGGAAATGTAAGATTGAGAACGTGGGGAAATAAAGTGACATCGTGAAATATATCCATATTACAGAGGAGGTGGTGCTGGACATCTTAAAATGCATAAAGATGGATAAATCCCCACAACCTAATCAGTTGGGGGAGGTTAAGGAAATGATGTTGGGTCCCTTGCTGAGATATTTGTAGTATCATCAATAGCCACAGGCAACATGCTAGAAGACCTGGAGGTTGGTTAATGTGGTGCCAATTTATTTAAGAAAGGTTTCAAAGAAAAGTCAGGGAACGATCAGTTGGTGTGCCTGACATTGGTAGTGGGCAAGTTGAAGGACAGGATTTATATGTATTTGGAAAGACAAGGACTGGTTAGGGATAGTCAGCATGAATTTGTGCATGGGAAATCATGTCTCACTTGATGATTAAGTTTTTTTTTGAAGAAGTGACAGAGCACTGAAGGGCAGAGCGATGTGGACTTCAATAAGGCATTTGACAAGGTTTCTTGGTTAGCAAGGTTTGATTGCATAGAATATTGGGAGAACTAGCTATTTGGTACTGAATTGTTTAAGGTGGAAGACACAAGGTGATGGTGATGGAGATTTGCTTTTCAGACTGGAGGCATGTGACTAGCGATGAGCCACAAGTCCACTGCTTTTCATCGTTTATATAATGTTGTGGTTGTGTTCGCCGAGCTGGAAGTTTTTGCTGCAAACGTTTCGTTCCCTGGCTAGGGAACATCATCAGTGCTGTTGGAGCCTCGTGTGAAGCGCTGCTTTGATGTTTCTTCCGGTATTTATATTGGTTTGTTCTTGCCGCTTCCGGGTGTCAGTTTCAGCTGCAGTGATTTGTATATGGTCCAGTCGATGTGTCTGTTGGTGGATGTTCTTGCCGCTTCCGGGTGTCAGTTTCAGCTGTAGTGGTTTGTATATTGGGTCCAGGTCAATGTGTCTGTTGATGGAGTTTGGGGATGAATGCCATGCTTCCAGGAATTCTCTGGCTGTTCTCTGTCCGGCTTGTCCTATGATGGTGGTGTTTTCCCAGTCAAATTCATGTTGATGGTTGTCTGAGTGTATGGCTACTAGAGATAGCTGGTCGTGTCGTTTTGTGGCTAGCTGATGTTCGTGGATGCGGATTGTTAGCTGTCTTCCTGTTTGTCCTATATAGTGTTTTGTGCAGTCCTTGCATGGTATTTTGTAAACTACGTTAGTTTGGCTCATGCTGGGTATTGGGTCCTTTGTTCTAGTGATTTGTTGTCTGAGTGTGGATGTTGGCTTGTGTGCTGTTATGAGTCCTAAGGGTCGCAGTAGTCTGGCTGTCAGTTCTGAGACGCTCCTGACGTATGGTAGAGTGGCTAGTCCTTTGGGTTGTGGCATGTCCTCGTTCCTTGGTCTATCTCTTAGGCATCTGGTGATAAAGTTGCGTGGGTATCCGTTTTCGGCGAATACCTTGTATAGATGTTCCTCTTCCTTTTTTCGCAGTTCTGGTGTTGTGGCCACAACACCAGAACTGCGAAAAAAGGAAGAGGAACATCTATACAAGGTATTCGCCGAAAACGGATACCCACGCAACTTTATCACCAGATGCCTAAGAGATAGACCAAGGAACGAGGACATGCCACAACCCAAAGGACTAGCCACTCTACCATACGTCAGGAGCGTCTCAGAACTGACAGCCAGACTACTGCGACCCTTAGGACTCATAACAGCACACAAGCCAACATCCACACTCAGACAACAAATCACTAGAACAAAGGACCCAATACCCAGCATGAGCCAAACTAACGTAGTTTACAAAATACCATGCAAGGACTGCACAAAACACTATATATAGGACAAACAGGAAGACAGCTAACAATCCGCATCCACGAACACCAGCTAGCCACAAAACGACACGACCAGTTATCACTAGTAGCCATACACTCAGACAACCATCAACATGAATTTGACTGGGAAAACACCACCATCATAGGACAAGCCAGACAGAGAACAGCCAGAGAATTCCTGGAAGCATGGCATTCATCCCCAAACTCCATCAACAGACACATTGACCTGGACCCAATATACAAACCACTACAGCTGAAACTGACACCCGGAAGCGGCAAGAACATCCACCAACAGACACATCGACTGGACCATATACAAATCACTGCAGCTGAAACTGACACCCGGAAGCGGCAAGAACAAACCAATATAAATACCGGAAGAAACATCAAAGCAGCGCTTCACACGAGGCTCCAACAGCACTGATGATGTTCCCTAGCCAGGGAACGAAACGTTTGCAGCAAAAACTTTCAGCTCGGCGAACACAACCACAACAACGGATACCCGAGCTGCAAATCTTCAATCAAAGTTTATATAATGATTTGGATGTGAACATAGAAAGTATGGTTAGTATATTTGCAGTTGACACCAAACTGGAGGTGTAGTGCACAGCAAAGAAGGTTACTGCAGAGTACAATGGGATCTTGATCTGATGGATGAAAGTGAGGACTGCAGATGCTGGAGTATGTGCTGGAAAAGCTCAGCAGGTCAGGCAGCATCTGAGCAGGCAAATTGACATTTTGGGCAAAAGCCCTTCGTCAGGAATGAGGCTGGGTGCCTCTGGGGTGGAGAGATAAATGGAAGGGGTGGGCCTCGGGAAAAAGTACCTGAGAGCGCAATAGGTGGATGGAGGTAGGGGTGAAGGTGATAAGTCGAAGGGGAAGATGAAGTGGCTAGGTGGGAAGGAAGATTTAACAGGGGTAAAGTGGGGGAGGGGAAATTAAACTGGTGAAATCCATATGAATGCCATGGGGTTGGAGGATCCCTAAAAGAACGTTCCCTCAACGACTACCATATCAGGTCCATACCCTCTAACAATGCACCCTCCCCACCTGGCAACTTTCCCTGCATTTGCAGGAATTACAAAACCTGTGCGCCCCACCACCTCCATCCAAGACCCCAAAGGAGCCTTCCACGTCCAACAAAGTTTCACCTGTAGTTCCACCAGTCATTTACTGTATCCGTTGCTGTCGTCACTACGCTGGGGAGATAGGACGCCTACTCGCAGAGCACTTCAGAGAACATCTCCAGGATACCTACACCAATCAATTCCACCCACTGTGGCTGAACACTTCAACCCCCACTTTGCTGAAGACCTGCAGGTCCTGGGTTGCCTTCATTGCCACTCCCTTGCCACCTGAGGCATGGAGGAAGAATGCCTCCTCTTCTGCCTCAGGACCCTCCAACCCCATGGCATCAATGTGTAGTCCATGGTGGTGAAGCTACACCCACCATGCCAGTTGAGAAGGAAGTTCCAGGATTAAACCTGACGTTGCAAAGTGTAGTGGTAAGCATGTGAATTTGAAGTGTTTAATAAATCAGCAAAACTCCACTGAAGTGTTGAGTACAATTGGAGCGAACTAAATGAGTGTAAATTGCCTTGGAAAGTGAAAAGACTCAACTTTTACCAATACAAATTCAACTATATAAACATTTTTAAATCCTGAAATTCCACCACCCCCCTCCCCTGCCAAATCTCCAACTCTCACTATACCTTCTTTAAGATGGTCTTTAAAACTTAGCCTTTTGAACAAGGCTTTTGATTATTTGCCATGTGTCCTGTACCAAACTTTTGTCTTTGAAGAGAGTCAACACGTGTATAGCATTGAGGTTTTTTTTCCTTTAACAAATTCTTACGAGGCTCCTAACATTACACCGAGTTGAAATACTGCAAATTTGATATCAAGATTTGTCTGGAAATGATTTCCAGCTGACGTTCGCGGATGATGTTGGTGTGATGATCAGTACATGTTAAACCTATTAAATGAAAGTACCAACAAAGGAACATGTTGTACTTCAAGCATGTGGCTGCTTGAGAGATTTTGTCACATTCAGTATGGTGGAGGGGAATGTTAGTTGAACTGTCTCTTCATTTCCTCACTTTTTCTTCTTTTGACTTTCTTGTTGGGAAGTTGCACAGCAACTCATCTCTGGTTACAAAGAAACATCAAGACCTGCACCAAAGATTATTAGCATGCCATTTAAACTTAAGGTCTCATTACTTGGAGACTGAGACCTTAAGAATCCTCCTCCTCCCTCCCAATGTCATGTTTGCCGGCATGCATTTCCAAATAGCAGTGATCAATACATTGGATTCTGTACTTGTTCCTTTGTTGGTACTTTAATTTAATAGGTTTAACATGTACTGATCATCGCACCAACATCATCCGCGAACGTCAGCTGGAAATCATTTCCAGACAAATCTTGATATCAAATTTGCAGTATTTCAACTCGGTGTAATCTTAGGAGCCTCATAAGAATTTGTTAAAGGAAAAAAAAACTCAATGCTATACACGTGTTGACCAAATACTCTCTTCAAAGACAAAAGTTTGGTACAGGACACATGGCAAATAATCAAAAGCCTTGTTCAAAAGGCTAAGTTTTAAAGACCATCTTAAAGAAGGTATAGTGAGAGTTGGAGATTTGGCAGGGGAGGGGGGTGGTGGAGTTTCAGGATTTAATATCTAACCTGAGACTATCCAATTCAGCTCCTCCGCCGAAACATTTTCTAGTGTCTGTAAGATGCAAACTCTGTACTGATTTAGTTTTGTAATATGCTCCCATTGTTGCTCACCAGTTAAACTTGTTTGAGTGTAACACTGCTGCACAGCATGGTATATGCTTGGTTATTTGTGATTTTGATTCTATACTTGCAACTCTCTGGTACCTCTTTAAGATAGTCAAACATAAACCAGTGCTTCCCAAACATTTTCAGGTGTGACCCAATTTTAATGTTTCTAACATGTGGCTTAGAGTTAATGTCGTGGTGCAGCAAGCATATTTGTGTGGGATGGTGGGTGGGGAAGGCTTTAGCTTTTGAGAGGGTGTGGGGCTTTGGTTCTTGATTTAAGGTTGGTCTGTAGGCATTTAGGTGATGGGAAATAGAAGATAGAACGAACTTCCTACAAACAAATGTGATACCAACAGTTCACAGATTCTTGAAATAAAAACAAAGTGCTGGAGAAACTCAGCTGGTCTCATACTATCTGCAGAGAGAGAAAAAGAGAATTAATGTTTTGAGTCCAGTGACCATCATTGGAGCTATTCTACTTTCACAAGTCCAATTCTGACTATGGGTCACTGGTTGAAATATTAACCGCCTTTCTCTATGTAGATGCTGCCATACTACTGTTTCTCCAGCACTTGTTCTTGTTTCAGATCTCCAGTGCCGACAGTCCAGTGGTTTTGTTTATGTTGTTTCACAGCCTTTTGTTTTGCTGCAGCAACGATCTGAACTCTGAGCACTCTATTAGGCCATGCTGTCCCAAGTCAGTGATCTGATGGGCAAGTCAGATGCCAGACTGAATTTGTATTTTTGATAATCTGTTGATCAATTACTGAAATGTAACGGAGGCTAGAAAGTTTCATTAACAACAGGATAAAAGTTTATTAAAAGACACAAAAAATCTAGAATGACAGGACAGTCTAGAAAAAAAATCGCAAAACAAAGTTTCAAACTTATTTCTGTATATCAAATCGTTAAGTTCAACTTACCTTCTTCCCAGTTTCTTTCTGTAAACTATAGAATATTGCGTGAATGCTTGTAAGCTGAGAGCTTTGACTTTCCCGGCTTCTAATAATCCGATGGCTTCCAGCCCAGGATTGTTTGGTTAGAAATCATGAATTAAACTTGGTTAACGGAGTTAATTTATTCCCTTAACTGTTCTGAAAAACTCCTTTTCCAGAAAAGAAATTATATTTCTGACCTAGATCAGGTCTGTTCTGAACTACCATAATAACTTTCTATCTCCAGGTTTTCTAAGTTACAATTAATCATTGATTTATTCTGAACAGAAAACCAGTTAATGGCCTTCGATGTTTGCTCATCGTAAACCCAACAGTATAAACAGATTATTCCATTATCATTCCAGTTGTTTGCAGTCACTTACACTCTTAACGCATACTGACTTAGGTCTGTGTAATTGAAGGGTTGTCATTCGTTTTTAAAACCCTTAACAAAAATAACAACACCATATGCTGCTGTTCTTGTATTCCATATTCTCAATGATATGCGATACATTTCTTCATAATGCCTACCAGCAAAAAAAAAGCATTTGCAGTACCTCATAGCTATCAGAACTTTGTTTGAGCTCCACAGCAGCCTTTGAACTTGCAGCCACAAAGTCTTACCTTGTGCCTCATCTAGACTGTAAAAGCTTGCCCTGTTGAATAAGAGTATGCCGTTTACAAGTATACAAAGTTAATCAGTAATCTGATTGGCACACTGTGTGCCCTCTGCATAAACTGGGCACCTCTAC
This sequence comes from Hemiscyllium ocellatum, assembly GCF_020745735.1. Lineage (NCBI taxonomy): Eukaryota > Metazoa > Chordata > Chondrichthyes > Orectolobiformes > Hemiscylliidae > Hemiscyllium > Hemiscyllium ocellatum. Next base: position 60,508,280 of record NC_083415.1, read on the forward strand.
TTGAATGTCGGCAGACCACAAAAGCACCATGTTTGCTAACTGCACACTGGAAATGAAAATACTTGCTGTTTTTTTATTTTTACTTTCTTTGTATTGTGCTATAAGTTACAAATTTGCAGCGTCATGGTATTTGTCCCCTTGTTTTCAAGCCTGTATGCTGAGATAAAGGATACATTCTATTTCATTTTACTGCATAGATATTGCAGAAACTGTTTACAACCTTGCTATCAATTACAATTCCATTTATATTATTTGAGATTACAAAATGCACAGCTAAGGTTCTTTAACGTGTGACATCATAAATGCCTAGCTTTACCTCCTGACTAAGAACTGCTATGTTGACTGAGTCCTTGAGCTTGTTTGACCTCTAGTACTAAAGAAGCAGAAATAGTCTATAATTAAATATCAGGAACTGTTTGTAGTCTTAACTCAGCTATTCTATAGGCACTGATTGCATTGTGAGATCAAATCGGCCTTTTTGACCTGAAATGAGCTTCCTATTCCATATCCTCTGCATTATCAAGACTGGCTTACTCTCTCTAATTTTTGGTCTTGTATCCTCCCAGTCATTGGATCTGTCAGGGTGTTTCAGCATTCACAGCTTTTATTTTTATGACTTCACTACATGATTTCAGGGGAAAATACTTCCCCCAAACATAAATGGACAAAGTGAAAATCTCCCGAAGCCAGTTTAAAGTCCAGGTGAAAGGGGCTACGGTCCGAAAGCTTGAGATTTCAAATAAATCTGTTGGACTCTAACCTGGTGTCGTCTGTTTTTCTGACTTTATCCACTCCGGTTCAACACTGGCACCTCAACATCAAAAGAGGATATTCATGTGTTTTTATTGTAAATGCACCTAGCAGAAAAACCATCTTGACTAACATTATTCAGTTATTTGTTATGGAAATTTAATGTATCCCTTTTTCTTGGGTGCATCCAATCAGTGCTCCTAGTCGTATAACTTGTTTCAGGCAATCTAATTTTCTTAGGCTTATGCATATTCCCCTGTTCTTATGCCTTTTTAAATTCTTCATTTTCTCCCCTGTAACTAGCATCAATTAAGGCAATGTTTCCAATTTGGTATCTTTTGACATTTTGATCCTAGTTTCACTAGGCATTGTTATTGTGGAGTTATACCATGTTTGGAGCGATGCCTTTCACTTCAAATTGGATTCGCGGCGTAGAAAAATGGTAAATCAAGTTGTACTTTTAATGCAGAATTTCAAAGAGGAATGAATAGTAGAAATGTAACTAATGTCATACTATAGATGGTAATCTTATTTTGTAATGTTGAACTTCTAGGTGAACATCTGAGATGAAAATTTGATTTTCATGTCCGCTTGCATTTTTTTCAAAAAATGTTAAATTCATGAATTTTTCTCTCTTTCACATGCAAGGAAAACTAGTCAGTGTTTCACCAAGCTGCATAGAAAATGGAAGTAGGAGAGATTGAGATCAGGGACTTCGAGAAACTAAAATGAGGGAATTTCCCGTTGCTTGTTCGACTGCTTAAAGGTATGACTTAAAATCAGGAAGGAAAAGAAAGAGAAATGAGTGTTTACTTAAGCTCATTGTGATACTACGAAAAATTCCTGAACCAAAAACAAAAGAATTAGAGCTGCTTGGAATAAGAAACCGAACACACATCGCTGGGAAAACTCTGGCAGTATGTGTGGTGAGAAAACAGTTAACCTTTTGGGTCTAGTGACCCTCCAATTTTCTGAAAGTCTCCTCTGATCTGTTTAAAGTAAATTATTGGTCAAGGGAAGAAATCTAAGTTTCCATTACTTGAAAGGATTAATTTGATACTTCATTGAGATTTACTGAATGTAGGGGTGGCACATTGCCTTGGTGGTTAACACTGCTGCCTTTCAGAGCCAGGGTCCTGGGTTCAATTCTAGCCTCAAGTAACTGTGTGCCCATGTTATACAGACATCGTGTGTTTGTGTGGGTTTCCTTCAGGTGCTCAGACTTCCTCCCCCACAATCTAAAGATGTATGGGTTGACCATGCTATATAGCCGTTAGTGTCCAAGGAAGTTTAGGTTAGGTGGATTAACCATGGGAAATGCAGGGCTACAGGGATAGGGTAAGGACGAGTCTGGGTGGGATGCTGATTGAGGAGTCAGTGTGATCTTTTTGTGCTAAATGGTCTGCTTTCATACTGTAGGGATTCTAGAAGAAAAACCTAACCTTCTCTTGTGAAGAAATTCAGTTTCTTCACTTAACCGTTCATAAGTTTTCATAAGGTATAGGAGCGCAATTAGGCTTTTCAGCCCATTTGAGTCTGCTCAGCCATTTAATCATGGCTAATATGGTTTCCACCCCCCCCCCCCCCCCCCCCCCCCCCAGCAATTTTCTTGTCTTCTCCCCATAGTCCTTCAATCCATCACTAATTTAAAACCTGTCTAACTCCTCAAATTTAGTTATATCCCAGTATCCACCTGACTTTGGGGTATCAAATTCCACAGATTGCCTTTCTAGTAACCAATTCTCATACACTGGCTCAGCGCACCTGGAATTCATTGGAGGAACGTTTTTGCATTCGCAGCTTGGGGCACTAAGCTTGCAGAGTATGCAGATCAAGCATTCATTATAGAACATAACTGCTTTTCATTAAATGGCCATGAAGTTAAACTACATCCTAGACTGTTTGAATACATTACTGAAATGGTCACCAGTAATGGCCATTTTTGACCCAACTGTGCCAAAACTAGGTTTGATTCCTTTTGTTATTTTGATACTTATATTGGTACTTTTAGACTTTGATGTATAGTTTGAGTTGTACATTACTTCCAGCTAACTGTGTCCCTCCTTCCCCATCCCAATGGGAATAAGCTGAGCATCAGGCAGTGATCCTTTTTTTTTTATTATTTGGCTTGCAACAGTTTGTGAGCTGAAGTTTGAAACTATTTCAAATGTTTATCGTAGTTGCAATTGGAAATCTTTGAAATGATTCATAAACTGTGTTTGGAAGGCTGTTCCAGTTAATGTTCTTGCAATTTGGATTTTCCCCTGACACTTTTTTCCTCATTGTTCATGGGAGTTCCTATGTGCAGACCAAAACTTGTGCAAATGGATATATGTGCCCTTGTACCCTCACTCAGGCTGTCTTGATCGTAATTATTGTTAAACCACTTGGGGAATTTGTCTGATGCCCTTTTCCCCTCCTCTAGCTCTCTCTCAGTGCTGCCGCTAGTCCCCTGACTGGAGAGCGGACTTTTTAAAATCTCCAAGCCCCAGAGGAAAGGCATTTTAACCAAATCATCAGGGGGATAAAGTTTAACAGCTGTGAGGTTTTGCTGCAGCTTTAAGTCCCTGGTGAGGCCACACTTGGAATATTTTGTCCAGTTCTGGTCGCCCTACTATAGGAAAGATACAGAGCCTCTGGAGAGAGTGCAAAGAAGGTTTACCAGGATGCTGCCTGGACTGGAGGGCTTGCCTTATGAAGAAAAGTTGAATAGACCCGAACTTTTCTCTCTGGAGAAGAGGAGGAACAGAGGAGACCTGATCGAGGTGTACAAAATTAATGAGAAGAATAGATGGTCAATAGCCAGAGACTTTTTCCCCAGAGCAGGATTGACTGGTATGAGAAGTCATAGTTTGAAGACATGAGCAGGAAGGTATAAAGGAAACATCAGAAGCAGATGTTTTTTTACGCAGTTATGAATGCATTACCAGTGGTGGTGGTGGTGGTGGTGGAAGCAGAGTCATTGGGGATATTTAAGCGACTGCTGGACATGCACATGGATAGCAGTGAGTTGAGGGGTGCATACATTGTTACTATATTTTACATTCGGACTAAAATTCGGCACAACACCGTGGGCCAAAGGGCCTGTTCTGTGCTGTACGCTTCTGTGTTCTATGTTCTAATCGATTATCCGAATGAAACAGTGCCCGCCCATCTTGTTCGGATAATCCAGGTTCCCCTGTATACCAAAACTTGGCAGGAGCTGGGGAATGTAGATTAGGAGCAGCTGCTTGAAGGTAAATCCACACTGGATGTGTGGGAGGCTTTTAAAGAGGTTGATTAGTGTGCAGGAGAGACATTTTTCTGTGAAAATGAGTGATAGAAATTAGCAAGTTTTGAGAAGATTTTGTAGCTCAGGTTGAGGTTCTACATGCAGGTTTGCTCACTGAGCTGGAAGGTTCATTTCCCATCGTCGCCCTACTGGATAATGTCTTCAGTGGGCCTCTGGGTGAAGCACTGCTGATAATTCCTGCTTTCTACTTGTGTTTGGGGTGGTGATTTTTCTTGATCCTTTTCTCCAGGCTTGGTAGATGGGGTCAAACTCGATGTGTTTGTTGATAGTTCCAATTGAATACCATGCTTCTAGGAATTCTAGTGTGTCTCTGTTTGGTTTGTTCTAGGATGGATGTGTTGCCCTAGTTGAAGTGGCGTCCTTCCTCATCTGTAGATAAGGATACTAGTGAGAGAGGGTCATGTTGTTTTGTGGCTAGTTTTCTGCCTGTTTGTCCAGTGTAACAAACACTACAATGCTATCATGGAATTTCATAAATATCACTAGTTTTGCTTGTTGTCTATATAGCGTCTTTCGAGTTCATTAGCTGCCGATTTAGTGGTTTGGTGGGTTTGTGGGCTACCATGATGCCAAGGGGTCTGAGTAGTCTGGGAGTCATTTCCGAGATATCTTTGACGTAGGGGAGAGTGGCTAGGGTTTCTGGATGTTTTGTCTGCTTGTTTGGGTTTGTTCCTGAGAAATCAGCAGACTGTTTGTTAGTTTGTGGATGTTGGGATGAATGCTTCTGTAATTCAGTATTTGGTCCATATGTTTGAAGCTGCATCAGAACATTATTTCAACAAGCAAACACACATTGCAGCACAGGAACTACACAGAGTAGAGGAAAATCACCTATATTCAAAAAGAATCTGTATCCAATTAACAAAGTCCACTGATTTTTTTTAATATTTTTTTTTCTCTCTTTCAAACAAGCAGACTACATTGGACAAACAGGCAGAAAACTAGCCACCAGGATACATAAGCATCAGCTAGCTGCAAAATGACATGACCCTCTCTCACTAGTATCCTTGCATATAGATAAGGAAAGACACTACTTCGACTGAGACAAAGTATCCATCCTAGGACAAGTCAAACGGAGACCCCCACGAGAATTCTTAGAAACATGGCATTCCAATCGGAACTCTATCGCAAGCACAGCGAGTTCAACCCCATCTACCATCCCTTGAGAAAAAGAACAGGAAATGATGTTGCCGACCCAAAGAAACCCATACATAGAAAGCAGGAATTATCAACAGTGCTTTGCTTGGAGGTCACTGAAGATGTTACCTAGTAGAGTGACAAAACATCTGGAAATGAACCTCCCAGCTCAGCGAGCAAACCTACGTCCAGGGATAGAAATGGCAAAATTAGGGAACCATGGATGACAGGTGAAATTGAGATTAGCTAAGAAGAAAAACAAAGCATGAATAAAGTCTCTAGGTGACTGAAGACTGACAAAGCTTTAGAAGAATATCTGGAATATAGGACCAATCTGAAATGACGAATTAAGAGGGCTAAAAGGGGTTATGAAATATCTTTAGCAAACAGGGTTAAGGAAAATCCCAAAGCCTTTATTAATATCTAAAGAGCAAGAGTATACCTAGAGGAAGGGTTGACCCACTCAAGGTCAAAGCAGGAAAGTTATGCATTGAGTCAGAAAATGAGTGAGATTCTTAATGAGTACTTTGCATCGGTATTCACTGAGGAGAGGGACATGACAGATATTGAGGTTAGGGATAGATGTTTGATTTACTCTAGGTCAAGTTGGCATAAGGACGGAGGAAGGGTTCTGTCTATCTTTAATACTTTTTAAAATACAAATCCCCAGGTCCAGATGGGATCTATCCCAGGGAAATGAGGGAAGCCAGAGAGGAAATAGCTGGGGTCTTAACAGATATCTTTGCAGCATCCTTGGTCCAGCAGGACTGGAGAATTGTTAATGTTGTCTCCTTGTTTAAGGGTAGCAGGGATAATTCAGGTAACTATAGATCAGTGAGCATGTCAGTGGTAGAGAAGCTGCTAGAGAAGATACTGAGGGATAGGATTTATTCCCATTTGGAAGAAAATGTCTATCACCGATTTGAACCCAATGTGTTTTTATGCAGAGAAGGTCATGTTTTACCAACTTAATAGAATTCTTTGAGGTAGTGACAAAGTTGATTTTGAGGGAAGGGCTGTAGATGTCACATACGTGGACTTCAGTAAGGGGTTTGCTAAGGTTCCCCATGGTATGCTGGAGGAGAAAGTGAAGTCACATGGGGTCTAGGGTGTATTAGCTAGATGGATAAAGAACTGGGCAACAGGAAACAGTAGTAGTGGAAGGGGTTTTCTCAATGGAGAACTGTGACCAGTGGTCTTGCATAAGGATCCATGCTGGGACCACTGTTTTGTGATATAGATTATCTGGAGGAAGGTTTAGGTGGTCTGGTTAGCAAGTTCGCAGATGACCCTAAGATTGGTGGAGTAGCAGATAGTGAAGGGAACTGGTCAGAGAATGCTGCAGAATATAGATAGGTTGGAGTGTTAGGTGAAGAAGTGGCTGATGGAATTCAGTGCACACAAATGCGAGATGATGCATTTTGGAAGATCCAGTTCAAGAGTGAACTATACAGTGTGTGGAAGGTCCTGGGGAAAATTGATTGCACAGAGATCTGGGTTTTCAGGTTCATTGTACCCTGAAGTTGGCAATATAGGTCAAGAAGGCATATGGCATGCTTTCCTTTTATCGGACAGGGTATTGAGTACGAGAGTTGGCAGGTCATCTTGCAGTTGTGTAAGACTTTGGTTGGGCCATATTTGAAATACTGCATGGTCGCCACATTACCAGAAGGGTGTGTTGTCTGGTATGAAGGGGGCTAACCATGAAGAGAGGTTGAGTAGATTAGGATTATTCTCATTAGAAAGAGGTTGAGGTGGGACCTGATTTGAGGTCTACAAAATAATAAGTATAGACAGGTCGGATAGCAAGAAGCTTTTTCCTAGAGTGGGGGACTCCGTTACTAAGGGTCATGAATTCAGATTGAGAGGGGAAAAGTTTTTAAGGGAGATATAAGTGGAAAGCTCTTTACACAAAATGATGGATGCCTGGAATATGTTGCCAGCAAGGGTGGTAGAGGTTGGCACGATAGCTTCATTTAAGATGTATCTAAACAGACTGGGCAGGGAGCAGAGGGATACAGATCCTTAGAAAATAGGTGACAAGTTTAGATAGAGGATCTGGATCAGTGCAGTTTTAGAGGGCCAAAAGGTCTGTTCCTGTGCTGTAACTTTTTTTGTTCTAATCAGCATCTTTAACAGCTGTTTTTTTTTCTGCCTGCATAATTTATCACTGGCTTGACTTGAGGTTGCAGTTTGGAACATTCCTGTCTTCTACCTATTAAACCATTCAGAAGACAGTTTAGGTGAGTGTGCTAAAGATACCGATCCTTTCCTCCACCAATTATTGCCTGAATTTCTCATCCTGTCCTTCTGGCTGTCACTATCCTGGATGAGCAAGAATACTTTTTGGATTAATGTTGACGCCATTATGTTGAACTATGACTTGGTCTTGTCCATTGTCTAAGCTGCTTCCTAAAACTGAAGCAGTGTGTGCACATTGCTCATTTTGAGCTTCAGATTCAGGTACATTGGTTTGTTATCCAGAACTACCAGTGTGCCTGAATATCCTAGCTACCTTCTGACTAAATGTCCTTGTCTAAACCATCTTTTCTGTGTCAAATATTACATGGAACATGGTTGCACATAATGTAAGTGTCATTTGTCCAGTATCCCATTGACCAGCGTTCTAATCACCTCTATCCTCATTTGATCTGCACTGCTTCATGTTGTTCCAAAAGTTCATTTGAAAATCTGTTATTCACCCCACCTTCGAAACTTCCTCTCTGTCTCTTGGCTCTATTTGCATATTCCAATTTGCTGATCGATCTTTTTTCTCCGTTCCACCATCAATGGAGAAACCTTTACCCTACTTGCTCATTTGTACATCTTGTTCAATACCTGCTTTGAAAATCTGTATTACTCACTTCCTTTTAACATGTCAGGCTTATTAATTCCTGATGAAGGGCATATGCCCGAAATGTCTCCGTCTCTTCTACTCCTCCAATGCTGCACTTTTCCAGCACCACACACTCCGCTCTGATCTCCAGCATCTGCAATCCTCACTTTTTTTCTCTTGGCTCAAGAGATCATTCAGTTCATTGTACCTTCTCTTTGCAAGTACTATCTAATTAGTCTCTTCCCCTCTTTGTAAAAAATTTGTAGATCTTTGGACATTTTAAATTGTATATTGTACTCCCATACTGTGGTCACGGCTATTTGTATTTGATGGAAGAAGTTAAAAGCACTTCACGTCATAAAATACTTTTATGATGACAATCGGAGCTGGCTAGCCAGCCATGCGACTTGGAATGCTGAAGTTCTGCTATTCAGTTTGTTAGCCACATGATGGCACCAAACCTTCAAAGATTCAGATCAAAGATGTTTCATTTGAAATAATTAGTGAAACAGAGTACAGAAAACACAGAACAGTCAAAATACTGGAAGGCTCTATTTTAACAATGTTATGGATTTACCTTCAGCACAAGAATTGCAGAAGAGACCTTGCCAATGACCTGTCACATCCCATGAATGAATAAAAATAAATGTTTTAACATCAAATCTGGGCTGGTGCTTTGGAAAGGATTCCAGTTAGTTCACTTTTGTGCTGTAGCCCCATATTTATAAATGTTTTTCCTTCAATTATCTATTCAGTGCCCTTTTGAAGGATGGTAGGTGGGCTATGATTGAATTTCTATTGAAAATTTGCTATGCTTAAAGCAAATACTTTTTCCTGTCACTTCTGCTTTTTTCCAGTCACCTTTGAATTAACTACCTCCAAAAGGATCAATGATCTGAGGTGATGGTAAGATTTCAATGCGCATATGTGATGTAAATCCACAGAAGTTTGAAACTGTGGGTGCCTAATTATGGATTCGAGGAACTGATGAGAACTGTTTTTAAAATTGAAGGACCAGTCATAGATTGAAAAGAGACTGACTTTATTACATACTGACTTTGTTTCCTGATGTTGAGGTGTATGTAATATAGATACATGATCGCATGTAAAAGGTTAAGGATGGCGAACAGGGAAAAAATGTATGCACAGAGGATTGAGAGATGGTGGAACAGAATGAATTTTGAACATCTCAAACATATTTCATGGAATTTTGTTCTGATAATCAAACAAAAGCTAAAATAAGAAACCTTTAATAATTAAGGGGAAGATTTATCCAGGAATTCCAGAAATTAAGATCTAAATTTTTGAAGGTATGTTCATCAATAACTAGCCAAAATTGGAAAGTGGTGCTATTGGAACTGGAAACCAGGTAAGCACTTACAGAAACGATGACTTCACAGGAGTTTGTGCTGAAAGCTTTGTGCTCCTAATTTTGTAAAACTTGGAACAAGTTCTGTTTATATTGAGAAGGATCTGAGCAGCTGGAAAGGAGACTCTGCTCTATATTTGAATGGCAGTCATACAGATCAGGTTTGAAAATCGGTAATTCATCTTAAATCCCAGGAAAAGCTTGTGAATCAGTTTCTCCATCTGTACTTGCCTTGTGCTTGACAGAAAGGAGAATTACTTTGCCAAGTTCAAATTTGGCTAGTTTTAATTTATTTGGGTGGGGAATTAATGCATTGGCAGTTGTAATATGTAGCATTTTTTTTCTAGTGATTTTTTTATTAGAAATGTTTTAGAAGTACAAAAGACTTTTAAAGCGTACTTTTGAATTGGTCCAAAATTGAAAGCATGCTTGTGTTCTTTGTTTCCGATAGCATCTACCCTAGGCGTTTATTCCAGTCATGGAATTGGAGAGCAAAGGTGGTGAGGATGAGGAGAGCCTGCAGATGGCGTTCAAAAAACTTAAAGTGGACTCTGAGCAGTAAGTTTAAACAACAGTGTATAAATATCCACTCATGTAATTGTAAGTTCAGGCAATGATATTAATGTTGGGGGTAGTCAGCATGACTTTGAGGGGCAAGTCATACCTCACAAACCTTACAAAATTCTTTGAGGCTGTGACAAAACACTGAAGGTAGAGCAGTGGATATGGTGTATGTGGGTTTTAGCAAGGCGTTTGATTAGGTTTCCCTCAGTAGACTCATTAAGGAAGCATGGGAAACAGGGAAATCTGGCTGTCGGAATACAACTTCTACTTACCTGTAGAAGACAGAAGGTGATATTGGATGGAATGTCTTCAGCCTGGAGCTTGGTGACCAGTGATGTTCCACAGGGATTGATTCTGGGACCTCTGTTCTTTGTGTTTTTTTATAAATGACTTGGATGAGGAAATGAAGGGTGGGTTAGTAAGTTTATCAATGACAAAAAGGTTAGTGAAGTTGTGGATAGTGAGGAGTGTAGTTGTAGGTTGCAATGGGATATTGACAGGATGCAGAACTGGGCTGATAAATTGAGTTCAACCTGGAAAAATATGAAGTGATTCATTTTCAAAGGTTGATTTTTGAATGCATGAGTTAAAGGCATGATTCTTGGCAGTGTGAAGGAACAGGAATGTTGGATCTCTGAAAGTTGCCTAATCTCTGAAAGTTGCCACCCAGGTAAATAGTGCTGTGAGGAAGGCATATGGTGTACTGGGCTTTATTGGTAGAGGAATTGAGTTCCGGAGTCCTGAGGTCATGTTGCAGTTGTATAAGACTCTGGTGCGGCCTCATCTGGAGTATCGTGTGCAGTTTTGGTCGCCATACTATAGGAAGGATGTGGAGGCATTGGAACGAGTGCAAAGGAGGTTTACCAGGATGTTACCTGGCATGGTAGGAAGATCGTATGAGGAAAGGCTGAGGCACTTGGGCCTGTTCTCATTGGAGAAAAGAAGGTTTAGGGAGACTTGATAGAGGTGTATAAGATGACTAGGGGTTTAGATAGGGTAGACACTGAGAACCTTTTACCGCTAATGGAGTCAGCTGTTACTAGGGGACACAGCTTCAAATTAAGGGGTGGTAGGTATAGGACAGATGTTAGGGGTAGATTCTTTAAGCAGCGGGTTGTGAGTTCATGGAATGCCCTGCCAGTAGCAGTGGTGAACTCTCCCTCTTTATGGTCATTTAAGCAGGCATTGGATAGGCATATGGAAGTTATTGGGCTAGTGTAGGTTAGGTAGGATTTGGTCGGCGCAACATCGAGGGCCGAAGGGCCTGTACTGCGCTGTATTTTTCTATGTTTCTATGTCTATAGATCCCTCAAAATTGCCACCAAGTTGATAGGATTGTTAAGGTGTGTGATTTTTTTTTTCTTTCATAAGCCGGGGGATTGAGTTTAAGGGCCACAAGTTTATGCTGCAGCTGTATAAAGTCAGTGGTGCTAGAAAAGCACAGCTGGTCAGACAGCATCCAAGAGCAGGAGATTCTAAGTTTCAGGCATCAGCCCTTCATCAGGAACCCTCCAACTCTCCTCCTCAGGTGCTGCCTGACCGGCTGTGTTTCTTCAGCACCACACTCTTCGACTCCAATCTTCAGCAGTCCTCACCTTTTTTTCCTAGCTCTGTAGAGCCCTGGTTAGACCACACTTGGAATATTGTGTTCAGTTCTGGTCACCTCATCATAGGGAGGATGCGGAGGGGAATTAGTGATGCTGCCTGGACTGGAGGGCATCTGTTATGAAGAAAGGTTGAGGGAGCTATGGCTTTTCTTGTTGGAGCAAAGTAAGAGAGTTGACCTGATGGAGCTTTACAAGATAAGAGGCATAGTGAATAGCCAGAGACCTTTTTCCCATGTGGAAATGGCTATCCCAAAGTGGCATAATTTTAAGGTGATTGGAGGAACGTTTAGTGGAAATGTCAGAGCTAGATCCATTACATAGAGTGGTGGGTGCGTGGCATGCACTGCCAGTGGTAGTGGTAGAGTCAGATACATGGGGACGTTTTAAGTGACTCTTGGGTAAGCACCTGGAAGATAGTAAAATGTACACTAGTCTGATCTTAGAGTAGGATAAAAGGCTGGCACATCAAGTAGGGTAAAAGGGCCTATATTGCACTGTATTGTTCTCTGACTCTGCAGCAGATGACCACCACCTGGTGATACAGTACAGAAGTGACTAACTATTTGGGTAGAGAATCAGAAGTCCTGTGTAGAATGTGGCTGTAGCAGCAAATGTCATTTCCATACTGCCAGGATTCCTTTGTTGCCTGATGCTCATGAGAACAGAGGTGGCATGCAGCATGTCATATTTTGCTAAAAAATCTGGACACCACTTTAGTCCTGAAAATGTCAGACCGTCAGTTCACGAGACTGACGTAGTAGTGCAAGGTAAGACCTACAGTTTAAATGACTGGATTGGATGTAGTAGTCGTAACAAAAGAGTCATGTTGGTTTTAAAAATACATCCTTGATTTCTGAATCTGTGGACTAGTCTGAAGTCATCCTTCAAATAGGAGGTTGGATGATCATACTTAGAGATACAGAAATAAATGTCGTAGTCTGTGTGGATTACATTTTAGCTAGACTACATCACTGGTTTCCGATCAATGGAAGTGAACCTGAATGGAGATGCTTCTACTGAGCATGGTATAAAATAGTTGATTAATATTCCTAGTTAATGGTGATGACAATTAATGGATATTTATGCACACATTGTGACCAGTGCTGGATTCCAAGAGTTTAACACCATCAGGTGTTACTTGCTCCAAGTGGTGGTATCTGTAAAGAGTTGGAAAAACCTCTAGGTGAATTAGTACATCTAAATGCAAGCTTTATCTATTTATCTTCATGTTTTGAATGTCAGTTTGGTGAGAGTAATGAGCTACTCCGAGGGTTGTAGTGCTTTTTTTTTTGAGAATTAATGAGTTGCAGCAATTCACCAGATATCACAAAGGGGAATTTAAAGCTGTATTAGAATTTATTTTTAATTCAGAGGGTGGTGAGTGCCTGGGGAAATCATCGAAACAGACGATGTAGCAGTGTTTAAGTGACTTTTAGACCGACGCGTGACCATGCAGGAAATAGAGGGTTATATGGACTATGTGCTGGCAAATGGGATCAGTTTAGGAAGGTATTGTGGTGGGCTGAAGGTCCTTTTCCTGTGCTATGCTGTTCTATGATCTACCAAAGAGCACACATCCTTAGCCCAGCATGTAATGTAACTGTAATTTATTTTAATTATTTCCTTGTCAGTTTGTGGCATTTAGAGATCTGTGATTTAAACCCTGAAATCAAGTCCACTACAATCATAAGAAAAAGCTGGTGTATTCCTACTCTACCCTTCTCTTTTTTTTTTCTTCCCGCTCCTTTTTTTATTTAAACTTGCTGTTCGAAATCCTCCTCTTTACTTTCCGTTCTTGATCCGGAATACACTCTCTCTGTCAGCTAATCTTGCGAGCTGTAGTGCCTTTCTGAATTTCCTGTTCCTTGGTGCAATTGACATGTAGCCTTTCATCATTTTAAAGTTGTGGAAAATTCTCAACTGCAGCTATTAGCTACATCTTAAATGCTACTTTCGAGGTTTACACTTCTTTGTACTGAAAGAATTACAGATTAATTGTTACAGTAATCAATACTTTGTTCAATGCTTGTATTTTTAACATGCTTTTTAACAAAATTTCGAGATCTGGCCTCAATGTCAGGGTACATTTTATGACTTACCCCTCCTCAAGTTAGTACATGTTGATGTGTGCTCTCTGTACCCCTCACTGTTTATCTTGTCAGTCCTGACCATCTTGTTTCACTTCTTCATCTGATCAGTAGATTGCATGAGACATTGCTTCTCATGTAGATTTGGCAGAATAAGGTTAATTGTTCAGAATCTGACGTTACCTTCATTATTGGCTGACAAGTGATACATAATAAATGCCAGGCAATGACCGTCTCAATAAAAGGCAATCTGACCATTTGATATTCAGTGCTAATATCATTTGAATCCCCTGCTATCAATGTCCTCTCAGTTAAGGTTAACCAATAACTCAACTGGACTTGCCATTATAAATACAGTACCTACAAGAGCAAGTTAGAAGCTAGGAATACTGTGGAGTAACTCCTAACCTGATGCCCCAAGCCTGTCCACCATCTACCTGTCACAAGTCAAGAGTGTGGTGGCATACCCCACTTGCCTGGATGGGCACAACTCCCAACTACACTAAAAGAGCTTGATACCATCCAGGATAAAGCAGCCTACTGTGTACCATTTACAAGATGCACTGCAGAAATTCACCATAGGTGCCAGGAGAAATAGCAAGTGCATTTGTGATTTTCCAAAACTCTCTGGACTCTGAGGCAGTTCCAGCAGATTGGAAAACAGCAAATGTGACACCACCCTTTAAAAAGGGAGGTACACAAAAGCTGAGGAATTATAGACCAATTAGTTTAACTTCTGTAGTGGGGAAGTTGATTGATTCTATTATCAAGAAAGAAATAGTAAGGCATCTAGATAGAAATTGTCCTGTTAAGCAGATGCAGCATGGGTTCATGAGGGGTCTGATATGCTTAACTAATCTTTTGGAATATGAAGATATTCTGAACAAGGTGGGCATTGGGGACCCCGTGGATGTGGCGTACCTAGATTTTCAAAAGGCTTTTGACGAGATGCTGCACAAAAGTCTGCTGCATAAAATACAGATGCATGGCATTACCGGTAAAGTATTGGCCTGAATAGAGGATTGGTTGACTATCAGGAGGGTAATGAGGGGATAAATGTGTGCAATTCTGGTCGGCAGTCAGTAAATAGTGATGTGCCATAGGGATCAGTGTTGGGACTGCAATTATTCACAATTTATATAGATGACTTGTAGTTGGGGAGCACTTAGTGTCATCTGCAAACTTTGACACACTAAGATGAGTGGCAGAGCAAAGTGTGTGGAGGACTTTGAAACTTTGCAGAGGAGCATAGATACTTTGAGTGTATTCCATGTTGCCCAATGTTAATAAATGTGAAGTCATCCATTTTGTTGTGAGTAACTGTAAAAAGGGCTATTACTTGAATGGTAAAAACTTGCAGCATGCTACTATGCAGAAGGACCTAATCTACAGGTACAACAACTAATTAGGAAGGCAAATGGAATTTTGTCCTTCATTGCTAAAGAAATTGAGTTTAAAAGCAGGGAGGTTATGCTGCAGGTGTACAAGGTGTTGGGGCGGCCATGCCTCGAGTACAGGGTGCAGTTTTGGTCTCCTTACCTGAGAAAGGATGTACTGGCACTGGATGGAGTGTGGAGGAGGCTCCCTCGTTTTGATTCTGGAATTGAGGGGCTTGGTTTATGAGGATAGACGGAGTAGACTGGGATTAGATTCATTTGAATTTTGAATGAGAAGGGGATCTTGTGGAATCGTAAAATTATGAAGGGAATAGATAAGATAGAAGTAGAGAGGATGTTTCCGCTGGCAGGTGAAACTAGGAAAACAAGGCATCATCTCAAAACTGGGGGAGCAGATTTAGGAATGAATTAAGAAGGAACTTCTTCGCCCAGTGAAGTAGTTGACGCTACTTCAGTAAACATTTTTAATGCTAATCAGATTTTCTTTTGAACAATAAAAGAATTAAGGAATATGGTGAGAGGGCAGGCAGGTGGAGCTGAGTCCATAAGAAGGTCAACTATGATCTTTTCGAGTTGTAGAACAGGCTTGAAGGGCCAGATAGGCCATTCCTGCTCCTAGTTCTTATGTCCCTACAGTTCATGGATTGCAGTGGTTCAAGAAAGGCACTACCTTCTCAAGGGTAACAAGGAACAGCAATGTAAACGCTGGCTGGCCAGCAATGCCCACATTCCATGAATGAATTTTTTTCAAAAATGCAATTAATAATAAGACTTGCATTTGATGTTTACATGTTGGGAGTTAGTAAAATAAAGTATTGGTAACATGGTAGGATCTTAACATTGCCTTCGTATGTGTTTCCCGTCACAGTGCCGGACCTGCATCAGTCCGTATAAATCCTGAAACAACAACTTCAAGGACATCTGTACGAGGCAGTCCTGATGGAGCTAAACCTAGGACAACGTGTACTTCCAAAGAAAGCTGGCATGGGTAACTCTCTGATACTTAGCATTGATTAAATTTGCCTACAGCTTTTTCAAAACCCACTCATATGCCAATTCCAGTCTGTGGTTGTATAGTATTTCAAATCATTCTCTGCTTAGCTGAAATGTTCATTAATGACAGAAATGTGGTTTTTAGGGAGAAGTCTGCCTTACCAATTATATTAAAAGGAGCTGCTTTAGAGCACTAAGTTCAGTATTCTAAACCAATTACTGCTTTGCTAGCATCCTAATGTTCTCATTCTCAGAACCGAAAAGGAAGACCAGCTAAAAAGGGGAGGGGGTGAATCATGCTGTGCAAAACACCACTTTCTGGGGGAAAAAAATCTGAACAAGATATGTGGGATCTCTCCAGCTTCATTCAGACCATATAGGAAAAATAAAGTTCAAAATCTTTGTGTCCACTTTCATTAAACTCCTAACATTAACAACTAAACAATCAACAAAATTAAAACCATTTTAACCAAGTTTGTTGCTTGGTTTTGTGAATGTGACAGTTCTTGGCTTTGATTAAGAATATATAGGCATGCTAAACGTTGTCTGTATTAAATAATCTGAGTTCAATTTGCAGAGTTATGGGAAGAAGGCAGGGGAATATCAGTTATAATGCTCATT